>NW_025767441.1:309059-550772 GCF_003918875.1 Haliotis rubra
CAGAACAAGACAAAGCCGACGTGGGCGTTTCAACGAAAACTGAGATTACATCTGAATCGGTGTTAAGGTAACACAGGGTCAGGCAATGTGACATGTATCTAGTATTTCCGATAGGCAGATGTCCCATCAAAATAACATTACCCAAACTGAGTGAGTGAGTGAGTGTAGTATTGCGCCACACTCAGCAATATTCCAACTATATAGCGCGGTCTGTAACTAATCGAGTCTGGACCAAACAATCCAGTGAACAACAGCATAAGCATCGATCTGCGCAATTGGGAACCGATGACATAATGTCAACGAAGTCAGCGAGCCTGACTACCCAATCCCGTTAGTCGTCTCTTACGACAAGCATGGGTTACTGAAGATCAATTCTACCCAGACCTTCACGGGTTCATTACCTAAAGACAATATTAGGAAGTACTTTAGGGCTCCAACAGTTTAAAGGACGTGTACCATTTATCAAGAGAAATACCAATGTTTTGGTGTGATAGAATATTTCTGGTGTGCAGAAATCGTGAGTCTCCACCTCAACGCTGAGGAACAGCGCCTGTGAGGAATGTCGCCGATAGATCAGTTCGAAGTATTCCAGGGGCGTAGCTACCATTATAAAATAAAGCCCGGGCTTACACACGATTTTGGTTAAAACGTTTGGGCAAGCCCTCAATACTATCTAAATATAAACCTTTGCAACCTATCGTACTTACACGAAAAAACTGGCTTGCTTCTCGCCTGTATTCTCATAGTTTCTCGTTTAGTTTTGATAATGTTTAGTTGACTGTCCACTCGGTGTAAATATGAAATTATGACATAGAAGCAGAATTTCTGCTGCCTTGACCGTATGTTATCGAGGTATGTGTCGTTGGGCAGTGCGTGGGAGAGTGAAAATATATTTACCCCACATTTCATAATATTCCTGCAATAGCACGGCCGCAGACATTGTAACTAGAACCATGACCTTTGGCGCAATAGAACCCTGGCCATTGCGGGAAGAGCGAACACTTGCCCTACTGCCAGAACAGAACAGATAATACCACTGTATAACACGCGCGTATTGTAAACAGCGGTATAAGAGGTACAAGGACATAACCATTTGAAGTGCAGTTACTAATTCACATTTCGTATAACTACAATGTAAATATAAACAGTTGCGTACACAATACAGTTAAATACTGGTACAATTTGCAAAATGGCTGACTAAACACGAAAGACGTAAATGTCTCAGGATACTGCACATTTACCGCTCAAAGATATACCATATTGTCATGTTTCACTGTTACGATGACATCAAATAATGACATTAGGTGTTCATTAAACTCGTATAAACACGTTTCAGATGTAGCCACATTCAAACATACATAACAAAGAGTATTAAATACGATTTGCTTAGTTTTTATTCAGAAAGAGACAGTCATGGTATCTTCAGTTACAGAAGCCATTCCGCTCGATTCGTCCAGAGCAGCATCTGTCGAGTCTGTAGCAAATGGAGTACCTGAACGAGAAAACATTACAGGCAAGGTGAAATATCTTTACAACTTGTTATGGTGAAACATTAACACAACATGTTACGATGAAACATGAACACAATATGTTACGATGAAACATCAACACAATATGTTACGATGAAACTTCAACACATGTTACGATGAAACATCAACACATGTTACGATGAAACATGAACACAACATGTTATGGTGAAACATCAATGCAACATGTTACGGTGAAACATCAACACAACATGATGCAGTGAAACATCAACACAACATGTTACGGCGAAACATCAACGCAACATGTTACGGTGAAACATCAACTCAATATGTTGCGGTGAAACATCAACACAACATGTTGCGGTGAAACATTAACGCAACATGTTACGGTGAAACATCAACGCAACATGTTACGGTGAAACATCAACGCAACATGTTACGGTGAAACATCAACTCAATATGTTGCGGTGAAACATCAACACAACATGTTGCGGTGAAACATCAACGCAACATGTTACGGTGAAACATCAACGCAACATGTTACGGTGAAACATCAACACAACATGTTATGGTGAAACATTAACACAACATGTTACGATGAAACATGAACACAATATGTTACGATGAAACATCAACACAATATGTTACGATGAAACTTCAACACATGTTACGATGAAACATCAACACATGTTACGATGAAACATGAACACAACATGTTATGGTGAAACATCAATGCAACATGTTACGGTGAAACATCAACACAACATGATGCAGTGAAACATCAACACAACATGTTACGGCGAAACATCAACACAATATGTTACAGTGAAACATCAATGCAACATGTTACGGTGAAACATCAACACAACATGATGCAGTGAAACATCAACACAACATGTTACGGCGAAACATCAACACAATATGTTACAGTGAAACATCAACGCAACATGTTACGGTGAAACATCAACGCAACATGTTACGGTGAAACATCAACTCAATATGTTGCGGTGAAACATCAACACAACATGTTGCGGTGAAACATTAACGCAACATGTTACGGTGAAACATCAACGCAACATGTTACGGTGAAACATCAACGCAACATGTTACGGTGAAACATCAACTCAATATGTTGCGGTGAAACATCAACACAACATGTTGCGGTGAAACATCAACGCAACATGTTACGGTGAAACATCAACGCAACATGTTACGGTGAAACATCAACTCAACATGTTACGATGAAACATCAACACAACATGTTACGGTGAAACATCAACACAACATGTTACGGTGAAACATCAACAACATATTACTTTGAAACATCATTACAACATGTCAGGGTGAAAATCACTTCAGGAGATTATCAATGCATATTTTTGCCAGGCCTTGATATAACTGAAATACTGAAATATGATTTTTAATTAGCATCTTACCCATTTATCAGTTAAGATGCATTACCCCACCTTTGCAGGGATACGCATCACTACTGCAAGTTACCGCGAAGCATGACAGGTTACTTTGATGTATAACTACATAAAGGTTCTTCAAGGTATCAGATATCACAAAACACAGATAGGTCATGTTACTGTGTACAATCATGTTACTGTCTACAATCATTGTCTACAATCATGTTACTGTCTACAAGCACGTTACTGTCTAAAATCATGTTACTGTCTACAATCGTGTTACTGTCTACAATCATGTTACTGTCTATATTCAAGTTACTGTCTACAATCGTGTTACTGTCTACAATAGTGTTACTGTCTACAATCACGTTACTGTCTACAATCATTCACAACGTTATGGGGGCGGTGGGGTTGCCTAGTGGTTAAAGCATTCGCTCGTCACGCTGAAGACCTGGGTTCGATTCCCCACATGGGTACAATGTGCCGTGATATTGCTTCAGTTGAATATTGCTCAAAGCGGCGTAAAACCATACTCACTCACAACGTTATGATGAAGCATGTTTATTTCAATCATTAATGCAACAAATTATCGGAAGGATACTGCTTTCGTTACAGTTTAAAGTACAGTGAAGTATCAGTGTTAAGTGCGGAATCTACAACATCTTGTGAAGTACCATTAATGTAACAAGTTACATTGTGACAACGACATGCTATGTAGACTGGATCATGGCCGGAGGGTTTCTTGGGGATGAATATGTGTATCTCACCTGGTACATTGTCTTCTAAAGAACCACCATCCGCATCGAAACCTGAAGGAACAGGTACTGGACACGGGGATCCCCGAGCATACCTGAGTGTTGCATCTCTCCGTCTCGCTTAATGGCTCACTGTCATACAGAAATAATGATAGCCGTCGACTTGTATTTTTCAACTATGCATGCACGCGTGGGTGTATATCTGCCTGATAATGTGGAGTATATGGCTGGAATAAATGGTCAAAACGTCCATGGTACTCACTGTTAGTGCCGCTAGGCGCATACACAACTGACCACACTGTTTGTCTTTAGATTTTGAAGTTGGCGTATCGTTGCAGTTATCATATTTAATATGTTTATCCTTTACAGTTGAATTTATCCCTTATTTTGAGTTTTTGAAAATGTACTTGCAAGCTAGATTGGCAAATACCTGCATGGAGGACGAATACATGTCCTTGTCCTGGTCCTAGTGCCACACCCACCACATGTAGTGCTGCAGGTTGACCAAGCCGTCCAATCCGATAGAATACCTTAAAAGGTTATAACATAACACTGTTAAGTTGGCTTTGGAGATCCCAAGTAAAAATATGGTGCCCAGCAACCCGTGTTTGTCTTAAAGACGACTACGTGATTAATTTGATTCGTATTTCAAATGCACGGATCAATCTCCGTAATGCCAACCACTGGATTGTCTGCTCTGGTCCATATGCCGACACTTATATCAAACAAAATAAGAAATTAGTTGTACGTCCGACAAGTGATGGAGAGTTCATAAACAATCAGCATTACGTTGCAACGCAAACGTTATCTGTAATTCCCCTGAGGGCTGTCTGGGCTGTTGGCTCTACATTAACGACCTATTAATTTCTAAGAGTCTAATATGACATGGTGAATTATTCCTAACATACATCATCGGAAGTCATTCAGAAAATCAGATATTTGGAAAACCACACCTATTCAAACCACAAACATTTTCACACAACAGCTGTTCTGTGACACGGGAATCTTTGGTGTTTATATAAATTTACTAGTAAGATTGTAAGATACAGCCTAGTAAATATTCCAGTATTTGCATACGCGCAACTCTGATCTTAATAACCGATTGGTAAAATTTAAGACAAAAAAAACCGTCAGAAAGACAGACTTCACAGTGAGGTGAGGTGAAATTGGGTTTAACGTCGTGCTTGAGAATATTACGCTCATATAACGACGTCATGCTTGTACTAGCCCAGAATGAAGCTGGTTTTATAGTGCTAGCCCACTGAGATACCGTGCCGCAGTGAAGCATGAATACCCCACTCATTATACTGTACCCATTAACACTTCACAGTTGATTTCGCAGTCGCGTTTGCTTGATAGAGAGATTACATTTACAAGAAGGTAACTTACGGTAACAAGTATTGTTGATGAGTCTGTATCCCTCACAACAGGACTGTGCTATTCGGTAGCATGTATTCCGTCTACGACTGGAACAAGTATTGCAGATTATTATTTTATTTTTATCATCATTTAAATCAGTAGTTCAGAGACGGTGAATCCAAAGCAGAAAGCAAGCAATAAAAGTGATATTGTTATATGAACTTACTTTGTACAGCGAGTGAAGCCCCAGAAGTTGCAGTTGCCGGTGAAGACGCCTGGACAATTGAATCTCTGTGTCTCCAAACACGGCTGTACTGAGTCATTGCCGGAACAACCTCCACAAGGTTCTGTAACACCATATGTTCTGGTCACAAATACATCACATCCCACAGTATGGGATGCTAGCTTACGATTTATTCTTTTTTTGTTTCCTTTCTTGAAAGTATGAATTTCTGAAGTTAATGCGGCCAAGAAGTTTAACTTCAGCCCCAGATATATCGACGATCTGATGTCGTTCAAACACCCTTGTGTAGCCATTTTCCTGCTACTGATTCACCTATCTGAACTAGAAATATAGAAGATCAATGGGACGGAGTCATGATTATCCTACTTGCATTAATGCATAAATATTCAGTCTGGCAAAAGCTTCTCCGCAATACTTTTTAACTCTCGTTCAGATCAAAGTTAAAACAATCAAGGCTTTTTAATATTTTCAGTGAGAACTGTCCTGGGAAGCAGAGGCCATTTCCAATTTGACGCATAATAATGACCGATGCAACTGACATTTGTACTTGCAGCGTAACTTCCCGTGTTCTATTTCCAGGTGACCACTTGACTTTGCATGTCTACATAAAGCAAACCTAATTCAGTCAGTACAGGTGCAACAAGCATAACATTAGTCGCAACAAATGGCTAAACGTAAGTTATTGGCTAAACTAAACTGACAAGCAAGCATACACTTGGCAATTGAATTTTCCCAGACAAATGTTAGCAAAACTTTACACTGTTTCGAGGGTACTAATCGAGGGTATTTATGATATAATGCCACAAAAATGTTACTTATCGTGTTACTTTAGTGGACGACCTCAGTTACTCTCTGTACTTATCTCCGTCTGTTAGTCGTTCAAATTAAACGGAGAAACTTTCAGAATATTTCGTATGTAAAAGGGCCAGTAAGAGCTTTGTAGGGATTCTGTGTTAAAGCAATGCCTTCTAATAGAAACAAATACAAGAAAATAGCACTTGTGATATAAACTGACCTGTCCTGTACTCGAGGGCAAATCCATTTCGACTCAAACTAGAGTTGGCCTTGAACAGGATCAGAGCTTCGTTCCCATGGGACCGGAAGTACTGTAGGGGGCGCGCTGAGCAGCAGTATCTGGTAACGTGAACAATGTTCAATGTATTTTTATACTTGTTTTTCTAAAATTTTAATGTGATAAGCAGGTAAACTGCCAGCTTGATTGTTTCAATGCCTTTAATTTCTTATAACACATTTACATACCGTGGGTAGTTCTTTTTGAGAATAAATGAATTGAATTGCGTAGAAGCATGATTCATTTTGAGTTAAGATCTGTTTATACATTAAAAATAAAATACAAAACATTTTAAAAGTTGATATTTTATTGACAAATTAATGTTAAAGTACTCAAGAAGATAAGATAAATCAAAATTAAGGTGATAAGAAATCCTGAGAGGCATACAAACCTTGGCCCGGTTCTGGCCAGATCAGTAAACCTGACTTCCACGAAGTCCATGCAAGGACTTTGACAAGGAAAGTCAAATGATCCACTGAAGCGTATCGTAATGGCTGTGTTGTTGGGTGCCTAATAATGAACAATCATTCAGTTGTGAAACATATTTCTCACGTGTTCCTTGTACATAAACGTAATTGCCTCTCATGACACCGGTGCACCTTGTGAAACAAACTATATAAAATATGTGAGTGGCGGGTATGCCCTTTACGCAATCGTTTTACAATATTACGTTGTCAAAAATATAATATTCGATTAGGCGTAAAACTGATACAAAGAAACATCAATATATACATATTTCGGCTGAAAAAAATTTCAAATGCCTTTATGGAGTGAAAGATTTAGTTCTGTGGACTAGCAAACGAGTATGGTTTTACACCGCTTTTTGCAATATTCAAGCAATATCAAGGAGGGGGACACCAGAAATGGCTCCATACATTGTACCCATGTGGGGACTCGAACCCGGGTCTTCAGCGTGACGAGTGGACGCTTTAACCATTAGGGTACCGCCCCTTCAGTGGACAAGAACTGAACAATATTTGTGGGCCATCGAACATATTCGCCAAAGTTGGGAGCAATCACAAGCCTCTGCGGTGGATAGCCTCGTGGTTAAAACGTTCGCCCGTCACGCCGAAGACCCGGGTTCGATTCCCCACATGATATTGCTGGAATATGGCTAAAAGCGGCGTAAATTAAACTCACTCACTCACACTCATGTTTTTTAAACTGACTGTATTTGATAAACCAAATGGTTAAAATCGTATCTGGAGAATATGCCCTCACCGTTATAAGCCAAGAACATGCAGAGAACGCTGTGTACCCCGTGGTGTTGTGGCCAGGGGAGGTCAACGTTTGCCACACCGGTGTCGCCACCAAAGATGTCGAACTACAGTTAGCTGCAAATAAGAAACACAAAATCATACTTGGAGGAACTTTTTGGGAATTTGGACGCGTATGTGTCATGGTTGAAATATACTGAAAGAAACAAATAAAGGAACACAGGCAAATTCAAGTGTTCCTTTACTATTTTCCAGTTCTCATCACCAGCTTTTGAACAGCACTGTGGGAGGAAATCTAAGAATGCATAAAGGAACACTGCCATGAAGTGGTGTTCCCTTATTTGTTTCCTTCAGTATATATATTTGCATTATCTTATAACAAATATGCCTGTCTTGACTGGGTGCATTTTATGGAATATTACGGATGAATGTAATTTATTCTTACAACTCTCTGAATGAAACATGTTTAAACACGTTGTGCATCGCATAAATTAAATGTTCAGTTACTACGTTTTAAACGTTTGAAAGATCATAACCAACCGTAATGCTCGAAGTGTAACTTAGGATCTGTTCACGATGAATTTCATTTCTTCCTAATGTCCTCATCATAAGACAAGTAGAGAACGGTTTATACCACCATATTATCATCTCAATCCACCCCATGATAAATTTGTCTCATTAATGTCAACAACAAATTATGCCCTACAAAGAGGATATCACTGTTCCTCAAAAGAAATTTACCATATTAAGTAGTCTTACATTGTATATCAGTATATCTTGCGTACTGTATGATTTTCGTGTCTTAGCACTGTGGACCATGAGGCCTCAAATGCAAAAATAAACTTGTCACCTTCACTTGAATGAGGCGACTAACGGGATCGGGTGGTCAGGCTCGCTGACTTGGTTGACACATGTCATCGGTTCCCAGTTGCGCAGATTGTTGCTCATGCTGTTAATCACTGGACTGTCTGGTCCAGACTTGATTATTTACAGACCGCCGCCATGTAGCTGGAATATTGCTGAGTGCGGCGTAAAACTAAACTTACTCACTACATCACTAAAGCTCAGGCTAAAGCGCCCACTACCATAGGAATCGGAAGTCAGGTTAGTGGAGGTTCACTGTAAAACAAATACATTCAAAGGGAAAGGACATCCATTAGAGTTATTGAAATTCCATTCCACCATATTCTTGCACGTTAATTAGCAATCATAATAGTTTCATTCGTCTGATCGTGATGCAAGTCTTACTATTCCTTCCAGGTTCCACCGACATGCAGTATCTTCCTGTCAGACCATTAGTGCACTTGCAGTAGGAGCAGTTCCTGGGGTTCCTGTAACCGTCCTTCATGCACATTGATGTCTCGAGTCCTCCTGGGCAACTGCCTGATGTGTCCACACGACATAAAGACTTGTGCGTTAGTGCAGTTACATGTATATATGACAACTAGATATGACATCAAAGTAAAGCCGAGTGGCCTAGACTCAAAATTTGCAATCCCAGCAAGTTTGATTCTGTCGTACAAACCGCTGTCAACGTTTACCCTCGGAATCCATCTAGTAGTTGAAGAGTAAAATAGTTACTCAACCCTCAAGCCAGTAATTACAAAATCTACGTTTGAAAGGTACACTTTGGAGTAGCTTCTATTTCAATGTGTTTACGTGTTTGTGATTACAGTGGTGGTGGTGGTGGTGGAATTGGGTTTAACGTCGTGCTTGAGAATATTTCGCTCATATGACGACGTGCATGCGTGTGTGTATGTGTATGTGCGGCTGCTTGTACTAGCCCAGACTTAAGCTGGTTTTATAGTACTAGCCCACTGAGATACCATGCTGCAGTGAAGCATGAATACCCCACTCAGACACATTATACTGACTCCGAGCCGACCAGTCCTTGATGTACCCATTAATGCCGAGCGCCAGGCAGGGACCAACAAGTACCATATTTTAACGTCTTTTGGTATGACGCAGTCGGGGATCGAACCCGCGACCTTTCGCACTCCGGGCGGACGCTCTAACCACTACACCACGGAGGCGGTCTTGTGATTACAGTAGGCTCGTCACCTTCAACCTTTTACCACCCAATAGGATCAGGAAGAAAGCAGCTGAAAAAAGTGCTATCATTTCATGTTACTATTGATATTCTTTACAGACATTACCATACAATTACAAGCGTGTAAAACATTGATCAGTAACCTGTCAGTTCACAGGATGAACACGCACTAAGTGGCATACATCAACTACTACAGCAGTCCGTCGAGGGTCTGACAAGGCCACAAGCCTCCAATCAGATACTACATCATATTACAAATAACCTCATTAGAAACATATTCTAATAACCCACCTGAACAGTATAATAAATTTGCAAGTTTCACATCGTAGAAGGAGAGAGCTTTGCTGAATCCAAAAGTCCTGTCAACGTCAGGTTCCCTCCCGGAGATTGTTTTCTGTCCATTGTTGGAAAACATCTGCAATAGAAATGTAAGCATGTGTTGCTACCATCACCGGACATATACCCAATCGGTGTTCTCTTTGTTCACATACTATCCCCAATCCTGCATCTCCACTGTAAAAAAAAAAAATGAAAAACTTAAAGCTATTATGCTTTCAATACAACTGTGTACCTTACATGTTTCATTTTGTGCCTTATCACGGTGAAAGGCACACTTTGTAACTTATAATTACTTTTTACATGTAACGGCGAACGAAAAGAAGGAAGACTTTAAGACTGAACACACAAACACACACAAACACACAAACAAAAACACACACACACACACACACACACGTGTGTATATAACCCGACCTCATCTGTGTATGGTGTTATAGAAATTCTTACATCTCAAAATCGCGAAATATTGCATATTGTCTTTTTTACAGTACAGTAACACATGGCTGGCTGCTAACAATCAAGGTCCACATTGCTGAGGGGACCCATGCAACACGTCGCGTTTGGTTGTTTGTCTGTCTTCAAGGAAGGGCGCTGGGATATATTCGAAAAAGTGCCCCGTGAAGGTCCGGGTTAGAATGAGCCTTCAGTAACCCATGCTTGCCGTAAGAGGCGACTAACGGGATCGGGTGGTCAGGCTCGCTGACTTTGTTGACACATGTCATCGGTTCCCAATTGCGCAGATCGATGCTCATGCTGTTGATCACTGGATTGTCTGGTCCAGACTCGATTATTTACAGACCGCCGCCATGTAGCTGGAATATTGCTGAGTGCGGCGTAAAACTGAACTCACTCACTCACTATTCGGAAAAGTACAATTCAATGTTCTTGTCTCTCTTACAGTTTCTAAAAACCACTGCATACTAATTTGTTTTATAGAGGAAAGCGTATTTCACAATACATTCAGGTTACTCCAGACAAACCGCGAGGCCAACAAAACTTGATTGATGCTAATATGAAAAGCAGCTATTAGTAATCATGCTACTTACGAATGCCCCGTAGTGCAGTAGGGAGGAGTAGTCGTAAGGAACGCCCAGCGTTACGATGCGTCTCCAGGTGGTTCTGAGGAACTTGTGAAGCTTGCCAGGACGCACGTTGCTCCAGTTGATGTTCAAATATAGGTCTCTGTCTGGTCTCTGATGCTCTGGCACGAATCCCAGAGCATGGCCAATCTCTCTGGCTACAACCCCTCTCTAAAACACATACATTCAGTGTTGTGATAATCAGTAGAATCGTAGAGAAATGAAAGCATGGATCATTGGATTCACTAAATCAGACAGATCTGTCAGACTGTACCTTGCCAAAAACAGAAGGTGCATATGAAAACGTTTTACTGAGACCATTGCTGAGAACTGGGGGTATCATGGGACCCTCCATTATCGTGGTAGTTAATGTTGTCGCCATCGGGATTATGAACGGCTTCTGACATTTGGCATTTTATACATATTTACAGTTGACTGATGTTTAATCTTCATTTCTGTCACAAACATTGTGGCACATAGTCGCAACTCATTCAATATGATCGTAGCAATCTCGATTGTCTCGTTTGACCCGGAAATTGAAGCAACTTATCGCGATAATGCTATTTTCTTACTATGGCACGCGGTACAAGCAAATGACACTGTGAAACGTTTACTAAGACAAGTAACGAATCTAAATAGTTTTATTATTAAAAAACATATGTAGGAATTTCATTCACATAAGTAATATCATCATGTTTTTAACCAAAACATCTGAAATTTCTATTCATTTGGATGCAAGGTAACAATAACATAACAACATATTGTTTTGCCGCCTTAAAATGTACCATACAATTTGCTGCCGTGTGCAGAGTGAATTTGCATAATACGTCACTTCCTGGTATATTTTTAGGATAATGCATGTAATGGCAGTAGGGGTCATACTAGTTTCAAAATGTTGCAGAACTTACTGAAAATGAATTCTTTAATGTTTCTACAATTAGACATGACATTCTTATGAAAGCGATGAATGTATTTTACGTAATTTGCATATGTAAAAAGCCAATGCGGGGCGTGGTGTTTCTGCTCTCCCGATGTTTTTACGTGTCGATATAATAGAGAGCCCGCGATAATAGAGAATTCCAGTATAATATTCTGTGAATACAATAATTTGTTGCATAAAATGAAATGTAGAATGGAGTCGGAGACATAAAGAAAAGTCTCTTAAAAGTCCCATTTCTAAACCTGACATAAATTACACCTACACACATCTTTATACCCAGAAATACCAAACAACATAAGTAGTACATGACATGGAGGGACCCATAGACAGACCTGATTGCAGCCGGCACCAATGGATATCGTCTGAGGATAAGGTTTCATACCCAGGAAGGACCAGCACCTGGTGACGACAAATAACCACGTTTGCATAACGACTATAACATAGGTATGGGGTGTCACAATCAAATATATAGTTATTAAAGATGAGCATATCCTGCTCCATATTGTTCACGGTGAATACTGTATGAACGTTGCCGAGCCAAGAACATTCCATTGAAGACTGACATCCAGCATATTATAATTTAACGTATCGTATTATCTTACGGAAGGAAATTAGGATATTTAATTATTGAGTTTGGGCTTCCAAACAATATACAATTGTATATATTCGTTGGAAGCAGATTCGAGCAACATTATAAACCAAACAATGAATAGGCAATGTGGTGTAACGGACCAGATTGCGATTTTTCAATGGAGTGGTCATCCTGGGTTGCCCTGGTCTTCATCGATCCTTAACAACGTCTGTTTGTTGGTCTTTCCGGATGAGTAGTAATAACCAAGCTGAGGCTCGCATACCCACTATCTGCCATCTCAGCCTCAATGAAAGTCTTCTCCTTGGCAATTTAACGTGTATGGATGAAACGGATAGAACATTCACAAATGTTATACCCTTGAACGGAGAGGCAGATATACTGCTTTCCATGATATGGGTGGGTAGCATGCTTCACATGCATGTTGGCTGGGCTTTGGCAACCCTTTCAAACTGAAGTGTGAGTGTGAACTGGATTGTGGCGCTTACAAAGAAAACTCTTCCTGGAGCACTCGCAGCGTTACCACATGAGTGCAGTCTCCGTGGCCAGGTTCTGGAATGTATATAATGTGATACCCAACGTCACTTACCCAACAAGTCGCCTGAACACCATCTTTGATCCCGCGGCAGCACCAACGTCTTGGAAGTCCAGGCACGTCTCGTTCTCCCAGTAAGCTATGCCGTCCAGTATGGCCTGCCTACTGTCTGGGACTGAAGATGAAACACCGGTATTACATGCAGTCGATCAAATCACAAAGCCTGACCATCCGATTCATTTTAGACCAAAAAAAACAACATAATAAAATGGGTACATGCATAAAACTGCCAATTTCGTAAAAAGTACGTACTTACTTCAAACCACTGACGATTGTACATAGTTATGTGTTTATTTGTTCTTTAATGCCGCGTTCCTTATACATGTCGGCGTCATTAAGCGAGTCTTGGACAGACAAGCCAGTGATTGATTTTATGAGCAGTATTCTATACCTTCTGAGTAGGTAAATAGGGGATATTATATGAGTGCTCATGTCATACTATGTTTACGACACGAGAGCCCTAGTGTTGGTATTTCCCGAACGAGAGCGATGGATATACCGATATTTAGGCACGAGTGTCGTAATTATAGTATGACAGGAGCGAATGTAGAGCGCAACGTCACAGAAGAAACGTGACGTCATAGAATTGTTCATGACGTCACGTCACCATGACAACATGATATTTTGCCCTAGGGCATCGAATGAAAAATATGAACCCCGATATGTTCGCCCTCATAGGTAGTAAAATAGATTTATGTGGACCAATGGGCTCACATGTGCAGTAATTTCACTGAAAGGATACCTACACAAGTTGAAGTCGGATGTGATCTGGTAAGGAATCACGGTGCCAGGCCATCTTAAATCGACCAGGGCTTTCCGTTTCCTTCTGGCCAGAACGGAAGTAGAATTTCTCAGGAACTCAAGGATTGTAGGATCGTCATTCAGATCTCCTATTATAGCGTCAACATCGGCACGATCAAGAGGAATGTCGTCCGAAGGGTCGAATATACTTTCAATTGCGATGCTTGTCTGGAAATGTAAACAGAGGAAATCTGGATGCTAAGAGTCTGACAGTTACGTGTTATTGGCTGTTACGGTATGCAATAATCTAACCCTGACTGAGTGCTGAAGCTGGCAGTGTAACATCATAGTGTATGTCTTGAAGACCCTAGAAAGTATTTATAATCAAAGTACATTAAATTTGCATACAAAGTATCCATATCTTTTCGTTTCGAGAGCAAGCAGGTATAAACATGCTGCTGAACATGCCACTTCTTTACTTATGGAATGTGTACATTTAGAATGTCGATATCTACAATTTAGAAACAAGCATATGGTCAATACGTCAGTGTGGAAGGTCTGCTGTAACAAACAGTGGAGTTTCTGCAGATGAAATGCCACATAATTTGGGCATTTTCATCAGCCCTATAAGGACTATATATTGTTTCAGCAGATGAAATGTCACATAATTTGGGCGTTTTCTTCAGCCCTATTAGGACTATATATTGGGAAACAGAAGCACATCATGTTACAAGGATTAAAGTAGTCTTACAAGCGGCAGACTGAGGGCGCTTGCTATCCTTCCTTCGATTTCTGCCACTTTGCATGCTATGTATAGCAGGTCCACGATTGATCTTCCTCGGATAATGCTGTCGAGTATTAGCTGAAAGATTCGGTAAAGAACATTTAACATCATGCTGAGATAGGCTGCTTGAATTGCACAATGAATACGATATGCTGCCATCAATTACATCACTGAATATGAAATCCATTGGTTGGACATTGTTTTCATAGTCTTGTTTAAACGCAAGTATGAACGACTTTGGGAAAACATTGACGGAAGAAATATTAGAAAGATAACATTTTAGTGTACAAAGGAACAGCCACACAAAACATTTTTTCTCTATTTTTATTTTGAAAAGAAATAAATATTGTTTGTTTACTGTTTGTTGCTAACGTTATACGTACCGCGTCGTTAAACGTGAGTGTGAATCCCGTCATGTTGAGTGGCACTCCCCCCCCAGAGTCAGCTGCAGACCGGTCAAGTTCATCATTGGCCCCATGCTGATGGTCTGACCTACCATGCGACGCACATCTGTGCTCATGGTGACATTACCATCTTCATCTTCGGCTGCAGCACCGCCAACCAGCAGCACCACAAACACCCATATGCTGCAGAGTACCATTGTTCACTGACTTGCGTCCCACTACTGCTGATGGGATAATCACACCCAATATATATACAGTGTTGGGGATGGGCGGATGACGATCTTCTGACCATTCAAATCACTGACGTGATGACCTGTTTATCTCCATCTCCATAGCTTACACCACAGTTTGTAAAGATTCGGTGACGCATAGCAGTGCATCCGGGTAAAGAGTTTATTGTGCTAATAATTGATATTCAGGCGTTTACTTTCAGCATCTCAGCAATAAATAATGTCCACGTATTTCGTAGTTTCTTCTTTGATTATGGAATGCTTGTCTCGCACTTTGATAACAGTTAAAATAACAATAAAAAAATTTCAATCCGGAACCACTAGTGATTCAATAGTATAATAGGTGTATTGACAGAAATGCCATAAGATCTGATGTAAACATTTATGTGGTACTGCTGTTTTATAAAAGTTCAAACATACCGGACACAGTCGTACAACAAAGTTAAACCATTTAGCCCCAGGTGAGAGAGTGACTGCATAACATTGTCACAAAAACATTTAGGAGGCAAATTTAACACCCCAGGTGTGGAGAAAATACAACAGTCGTTTTAACAATCAAGTGATCAGTGGCACAGGCGGTGACATCGCACATACAATTCATCCTCTTTAATATTGCATTTTGTTTACACGGAGTACATGATGAGATGTCCGCGATATTTATATTGAATGTTAGCATCTGCGTTTTAAGGGGTGTGTTTGAACCGATTAGATACTTCTAAAGATCAAACATAGGTTGTTGTTTTTCTGTCTATAATGGGGTAAACATGGGAGTGTTCAATGTGCAATGCACACGTGGTGGTTTCAGAAAATATATGAACAACGCCGAAACTCTATTTACTCTTCTATGTCTCAAACAAAAAGCTGCTATAGCCTTGATTACAAAAGAATTTCAATTACAAGGAAATATACCTTGTAGCACTAACACGAGCACCGATATGGGCGTGGTGTGTAGATGATTTGATCGGCTAATACTGCACGACAACGTAGGCGTGTTAACGTTGCGAGTACAATCGTGAAGTTTGAGATAAAATAGTTTAACAACAAATTTGAAGACGTCGCTATAAGAACCAACGATGACTGGAAACATGTTTAGATTGATCATAACATAATGATCTGCGTTCTTTTACAACGACCCGTGAAGATCCGGGTTAGAATTGATCTTCAGTAACCCATGCTTATCGTAAGAGGCGACTAACAGAATCGGGTGGTCAGGCACGCTGACTTGGCTGACACATGTCATGTTATCCCAGTTGCGTAGATCGATACTCATGATCGATACGCTGGATTGTCTGTTCCAGACTCGATTATTTACAGACCGCAATCATATAGTTGAAATATTGCAGAGTGCGGTATAAAACAACAAAACAAATCAAAATACCGTTGCTGATCGGTGAACATTACCAAAGCCACCAAATCATTCACAACGGACCACATGTTCATGTTTGGCTATGTAACCACGAGTTAACAGTTGACACATTGTTTCTGAAATTCTAGCTGCTTATAGGACTACTTTGTACGGTTCAAATGTCCAACTGCTGTGAAAACACAATGCCTTTTAGGCAATGGTCAAATTTACCTGTTATATGTGTCATTACACTTTCTTAGTACAGATCCTTGGGTGTGAGTAGCATTCGAGATTCCAAAACATGTTCACGTCCTAGTCAGCCATCTAACCCACTCAGCGACCATGGCTTACACCAAAATGGTAGCCTAGACCTCATACTTTGTGTACCACGAGTGTCAATACCATAGCTTTTACAACACGGTGTCTTTCAGAAAATGGTCAAGCCTCAAATATAACACGTTACATTTGCCCGCTTTCTAAAAGCAAATGTGTATTCTTCGTACGTTTTAGTATTACTTCTCTATTTCAACAAACTTATTTGCTTTATCTACATTCATAAATCCTGTTTGATGCATTCATGTAAAGCCTTATGAAAAGATTGTACTCTCAACTGAAGCCTAAACTTGCCTCTAATATTTGCCTGTTTATAGAAATGTATGTTTAATTCCTTAACACATAACTAAACGCGTTCTTTCCCCAATATTTCTTACCTATTGTGTACACTTGGATGTGTTTCTAGTCTGGATGCCAGTTGCTGGTGATCTATAGCCCATTTTTATGTCGTAATGTCTTAAATACTCTATGATGTTAGGTTACCTGCTAGTTTTATATCTCCAACTGTGATATACTAGTTGTATTACAGTCCTTTGGCGACAGATTTTAAAATATAAAATTATAAAGTATTTACTGTTTTAATCACGATATGGCTGAAATATTGCCAAAGTGACTTTCAATTTTAACTCACTCACTCAAGTCTGAATGCAGAATGATCCGTGCACTCCCTGAGGCCTAGTTATGGTGTCCACCTCCGTGATATTCCAGGAATGTGCTACAAGTGACGTAAAGCATTACCAGCCACACGCACGCACTATCACTCACTTTCTCACCCACTCACCCAACCACCAACCCACCCACCGACCGACCCTCAATGTTTTAGGGACCATGGTTGGCATGGCATCATCTATGAGATGGAAATGGACCATATCTGGGTCAAGTATATAGATCTGGTGCCAAGTTAATACAATTAATTATATGCTCTCTATTTGCTTAATGGTAAGTTTCTGCTGGAATGTCATTAACTGGCACGCCATCATCCAGACTGTAATGCACTATGGACGGTATGGAAAAGACGCGTCAACATCCTTTGTAGATCTATCTTATCTTGAACTGTTTCTGGGAGGTGCCCCATTTGTTCCAGGTCAAAGTCTGTGGTATGGGAGCAGAAGGACATGTGGGTTGCTACTCTCTGTCCGCTTCAGATATGTCCACAGTGCCTGCAAAACACATCCTTGCATGACATGAAAAACAACTCCCTCCTCCCCTCTACTAACTCACCCCCTCACTCACATGTTCTGCAGGCCCGGTCAGTGTCAGTAAAACTAGTTCTCTCTTCGAGTGCAGTAAGGGACGCTAGTGCATTAAAATCAAAACGAACATGGTTATAAATATGTGGAATTGATTTGTGCACTATGAAATAAAGGCATACTTTATTTTATAATTGGCTATGTTGCTGCCATCAGTATGTGTATTTGCATTGCAAAAACAGTTATACTGACCAGCAATAAAAACGCAACTCAAAATTCATGAAAATTATACTTTTTCAGCATGAGTTTCGATTTGATACTTTAACACAATTGTTTTGATTTCTTGCATTACGTTTCTTTTGCTGGTCAGTATACATAATCACACGTAGGAGGTGCATAAGTAAACCCCGTGAAAGAGAAATAGATATGTGTGCACACATAAAGAATATAGGAAACTAATTCAAGAAAATATTTATTAAAACTGTTTTCCCCACTTAAATGACATCCTGCAACGGTCAAGCTCTATCTAGCCATGGTTGTTAAAGAGAATATAACAATCTGACAAGCCACTTATTAAACAGGGACACAGTTTGACCGAATAGTCGTGCAAGGGTCCTCAAGTCTTGCGATCGAATTGAACATTAAACCCCCTCTGATACACCCGCCCCCAACCCGAGTAAGATCAACAGATTTGAGTAATTTTTCCGACTTACAAAATATAATGGTTAATACGTAATTTCTCTATGGTTTTCCCCAGAACTTATGCAATGTGACCTGTAGTTGCGTAAGTTAGACCTTTATGACAAACAACAAGCTGACAATTTAATCTGATGTCTAGACGGAGTAATAAACGCAGCTTGTGTCCACACCCACGAAGCTATAACGCTTTCAACAAATGTTTACAGTCATATTTTCTCATAATACTACTTTCCTTTAATGTCTGTTATATCCGGAATCTTTCCATTGTTGACTTAAAATGTTCAGTTTTGTGTGTCCACTTTGTAAAGAATTCTCTATGGTTCGTCAATATCCTATTTTTTGTATCTTATGTAACACTCAGCTATAATCCATGATGTGGAAGTAATATTCAATTGTTGGCTCAAGATGAACCAGTGATAGATATAATGAACATCAGTCAGTAAGGCATCGCATCTGACAATACGAAGAGTCCAGTAAGTTACTAGGGGCCTGTCCTTTCCATTTCAACGGGGACAATTGTTTTTATCTCTTGCTTTGACAGCTATTATTGTCAAATGACTTTACCATCTGAACGTTTGTTTTCAGATACTTTACGACTTCTCATTTCTAATATTGAACCCGCTGTATATCCTGTCTTCATTTGAAAAATATAATTGATGATGAAAACGATGGTGAACGTGGTTGTGGTTAGAAAGACGGAATAAGATAAATAATATGATTTTAGTGAAGGTGTTTCTCATCCCCAATAACCATGGGATCAAATCGGGGCCAAACCAATTCACTTTTTGTTTATGTCTCGACAGAAACTGACATCTAAATGGTATTCAATCAGTTCTCAGTCACCCTAGGGGGCGGTGGGGTAGCCTAATGGTTAAATCCTTCGCTCGTCACGCCGAACACCCGGGTTCGAAGCCCCACATGGGTACAATGTGTAAAGCTAATTTCTGGTGTCCCCCGCCGTGATATTGCTGTAAGATTGCTAAAAGCGGCGTAAAAGTAAACTCACTCACCCTAGGAGCCAAATAATTAAGACTTCATCATCAAAAATCTTAACAATGTTCCAGGTATATTATTTACAAGTCTGACTGAGATTTATTGTTCTTGAAAGTTTTTGAATCAAGACGGTGTTTCAACATTTATTTTATAGCCTTGGGTTGTGTATGTATCTTGCTGTATAGTTTTCTTTGTAGTGAGTGACTGAGTGAGTTTAGTTTTACGCCGCTTTTTAGCAATAACCACAGTGACCTTCTAGTCATCTTTTCAGTCATCTGATATAAGGTAAGGTGGGGTGAACTGGTGTCTAACGCCGCGTTCATGCATATTACAAAGCTTGTACTAGTCATCCCAAATCCTGGTTGTATAATGCTAGCCTACAGGTTGATTGGTTGGTTGGTTTGTTGTTTAACTCCGCACTAAGCAATAGTCCAGCTATATGGCGGCGGTCTGTAAATAATCATGTCTGTACCAGACAATCCAGTGACCAACAGTATGAGCATCACTCTACGCAATTGGGATACGATGACATGTGTCAACCAAGTCAACGATGTCCCTCCGGATTGCGCGAAAAACGATGACAACAGTTCGAAGCTCCACATCGTATGTTAACCAAAAATAAATAACGATGTCCCTCTGGGGTGTGTGATAAACGGTGATAATAGTTCGAAGCTCCCATATTGTATGTTAACCAATAATAAATAACGATGTCCCTCTGGGTTGTGTGATAAACGGTGACAACAGTTCGAAGCTCCCACATTGCATGTCAACCAATAACAAACAAGAGTCATCAGAAAATGACATATCATCCCGGTACCACATTTTGAAAGAACAAATCATCTGACAGTTATAACTTAAAGTCCAGCTTGATTTTTTTAGACTAAGTCCAAATCGTTTCCATGGAAACCGGGATCTGCCTCATATATCTGCCAAGTTCTGTTGAAAGATATTGAACGGTTTTCGAGTTGTGCTCCGGAAACGAAGGCAACCTCTCCCTTTTATGACTAAGTCTGGATCGTTTCCATGGAAACCGGGAAAAATACAAATGCCAAAAATCTGCAAATAGCAAAAGGCACCACTTCAACATCTGACTAATATACCTGCCAAGTTTTTCTGAAAGATATTAAGAAGTTTTCGAGTTGTGCTCCTGAAACGAAGCCCACAACTCCCCTTTGAGACCAAATCCAAATCATTTCCATGGAAACCGAGAAAAATGATAATGACAAAAATCTGTAAACAGCTAAAGGCACCACCTCGGGACCTGGTTAATATATCTACCCATTTGTGCTGAAAAATAGTGACCTGTTTTTCGAGTTACGCTCCGGAAATGATTACGGACGGACGGACGGACGCACGGACGCACGGACAAGGCGTCGACCGGTGTGTGTGTGTGTGGGGGGGGGGGGGGGGGGGGATGTTAACGATGTCCTTCTGGGTTTTGTGTGATAAAAGGTAATAACAGCTCGAAGCATCAGCGGTTATCCATACAAATATTAAACAAATTGTTTCACGGTCAAGTCACGTCAACCTGGAAATGCTTCTTTGGTCAGAGTTTATCTGCACAGTTACTCTCAAGGGAACCAAGGGCAACCTTGTTTCCCACGAGAACCAACTGAGTCGTAGATAGAGTTGAACATGATCA
The DNA here is from genome assembly GCF_003918875.1 of Haliotis rubra. Lineage (NCBI taxonomy): Eukaryota > Metazoa > Mollusca > Gastropoda > Lepetellida > Haliotidae > Haliotis > Haliotis rubra. The sequence continues at coordinate 330,556 of NW_025767441.1, forward strand.
ATGCAGTTACGCTATGTTGCCTGATGTCGATATTATCAAGTGTTTTTGGATTTGTATTTGTGTCATTATTTTGAAAAAAATTCATTTCCTTACGATCTAATTGGTAAAGTTATGCTAACTGACAAGTAATGTTTTGTTCCCTTTGGTTTAGTTCTCAAGTCAGCTCGTTAAGTCTACTAGATCATCGTGTAAAATCAAATACTTTTAATGACGCTATCATCGATTAACAATGCCAATCATTGTCAGTGCCGTCAATGAAGAAGTTAAGGAGACGGATCAGATGCAGTTATTTGAAAACGCGTTAAATGGCTGTATCGACATTAAAGCTATTGTATATGATGCTATATAATCACAGGTAACTTCTCCATTGTTGGTAATAGCAACGTTCGTCAACTACTTAATTATGGGCCTAAATATCGGGACTACAACATTAAAATCATTATGGATGCTGTGGAAACACATGTCAAACAAGAGTCATCAGAAGATGACAAATCCCCACGGCCCCCAAAGAAATGAAAGTACAAATCATCTAACAGTTACTTAAGGTCCAAATCTTTTCCATGATACCCATGACAAATCCATGATACCCCAAATCCGCAAATAGCAAGAGGCACCACTTTGGGATCTGTTTGATATATCTGCCAAGTTCTGTTGGTAGATATTGAGCGGTTTATGTGTTATGCCCCGGAAACGAAATCCACCCCTTTTTGAGACTAAGTCCAAATCGTTTCTATGGAAATCGAGAAAAACAAAATTGCCAAAAATCTGTAAATAGCAAAAGGCACCACATTAAGTTGTGTTTCTTACATTTACCAATTTGTGTTGAAACATATTGTTTTTGAGTTATGCTCCTGGAATGAAATGATTACGGACGAACTGACGGACAGACTGAAAGAGAAGATGAACCTGTAGAATGTCTTTCAGAGCGGGTTAAGTCTGTGCGTGCTGTTGTCATTGGCAGAATGCATAAACTGTAAAAGAGGAAACAGAATTGGAATAAACCCATTCTGTCCCAGTCTGACTGCCCTGCATGAGGTTGTAGTTATTCCCACTGACAAAGCCTCAAATAACATATCCATTATATGTAAAACCATTACATAAATTGTTTGATTAAAGAGCTTGCTACACGTGACATATATCAAATAATGACACATATAAGGCCAGTATGTTAACTGAAGACGATATTTGCCAAACCATTCAACGGTACAATCAACGTTTGTTAAACCTGTAGACATGTCCATCCCTCTTTTGTACGCAAAACTACATACAAATCCGTATAAATCCGAATTACGGACGGTTCATGGACGACCTCCAGTTACATGGACTGGTAACATTCCTTTAAGGACCCGCAATTCCGTGTTGAAGATATGCGCCCTATACGTGTGCCCGAAACCTATGACCGTGGGTACGTCGGTTTCTGTAATTTTCAGCGCCATATTGGTACTTATGGTACTGACTGTATTCCGGCCGTGAATGCATGTACCCTATAACTTCATTTGTAGTAAATGCTCGGCTGGCCAGGCTCATTCAGGTAGTTGACCGTATGGCACAATAAGTATCCCTATTGCAAGGATCGATAGTTGTTGTAACCTCTGGATCGTCTTTTCAACAGGCTGGAAGGTTTAAGGACCACCGCCATATAGCTGAACCGCGGCATTAAAGAACAAACAGACCAATAAAATAGCTTCTCCCAACGCAATTATGTCCAGTTTCTAAGTGCAGTATCGATTGCTACAAGAACGCATCCGATGTGTTCGTGAACTACAAGACTGACGAGGTCAAACAGACCATCAGCACCATGTTTATGTGGCATACTGATTTCCTTATAAGCTTGCTACAATTGGTCAAGTGAATTTACTTGTCTTGATAAAGTTCGGGTTATAGATGATCCATAGCAAACATTGATGAGGGTAAGAGAGGGTGAGGGTCAGTGTACATTGCATGTTATGACAATTGGGCCCCTTTTCACAAAGCTCTCGTAACCTTTCTCGTAGCATTCGTACTTCCTATGTTACAGTATAGTAGGTACGATTGCTACGAGAAAAGTTAAGAGATCTTAGGCTTACGAGAGCTTTGTGAAATGGGGCCCAGGGAACAATGACGCGCAATCAGCCATGGAGTTGAGTTTCACAATCCGATCCATTTAGACGTTTTACAACAGTTGTTGCTTGGGAACTGACACGGATCTTCGCGTGTGGCAATAATGTCAGTTGGTACTGATGCTATGCGCCTCGTCACCAGGGTAACAAATACCCCCCTTTACATCTGTACTTGTTGGCATCATATTCACAGAGCGAAACGGTTCCAGCTCACAAAGAAGTGTGTTGCATTGTACAAGACCAAAACACTGATATCGCAATACATTGAATGCATCATGAAAAATGAATGATCCTCACGCAGTTAAAACGTATCATTATCGTACTTAACATCTGCTAATTAGGATATGGATTGCCATTAATGATCAGTGTTACTGTTGATTCTACAGATTAAAAACATTTCTACAAACAGCAAGGGATCCATTTACTACTTCCAACGAAATTGATTTCATCGGATAAATTAACACGTCATGAACTGTAAATCTCTACAGATGCAAGCACATCTTCGCAAACTGCATGTGCTGAATTAGGTGGAACACAGGAAGGAGGATGGGCTTCGTCATCTGGGACGACTCACAACAGACGCAGACATGACGTCCTTCACAAGTCTGATGTATGTCAACGTGTTGTTTCTTCTTGTTGAATACTTGAAGGTAACAGGTAAGCATACACTATGTTTTTCGCTCAAGTTCAAAAGTGTAACGCTAATCAGAAATACATGAGTTTTTACAGCGACAACGTGATCTCTGTATCAACATCTAATTTGAAATGTTTTGTTGTTGTTGATAGAGGTACTAAATCTCGTTACTTACATCCTGCCCAGCTATTTTCATGATTCGGATACGATGGCATACATCATCCAAGTTTGTCAATCAAATAAGCTCAGATAATGAAATTATGTATATGATAACTGAGGCACTAAACAAATTATTAACAGTACATTTTACATCATAAACCAAAGGTAAATAATCAGGTATCTCTTTGATGTATTGGAATGGGAATTGGTCATCATCACGAACAATTACCCATCTGTCCTTAAACTAGATATACAAATTTGTACTGTGGTAAAATAAAGTGCATGGGTGACACTGTCATCAACATTCTAATTGAAAAGAAAACCGCAAAACGTTTTGGTTAATCAAAAAAAAGAGATCTTGACCCCCGCACAAATTGCTCTATCTCACAAGCACATGTTTATGGATCAAATACTGAAAACTGGGTTCGCCTGAAGGTGAGCGTATTCATCGTCAAACAGAAACCATGTGTTAATCTGAGCACACGTGGGAACATTTAGAGCTAACGGCTTATACAGGGAATACGAACAGATACCAATTTATTCCCTGACACGTCAAAGTTACAAATAACCTTAACATATCTGCCATATGGCTTTTGAAAGTTTTACTGAGGCCATGGGAACTGTGTCCCAGGTCAACCAACGTTTGATTCAGACTTTCATTTCGATAGCTATTGGTCACTGTAAATCTAAATATGAAACAGAAAATGCGGTTCCATTGGTCGCTTATATTGCTAGGTCGGGTTGTTATGACGGAGTCGAAAATATTTAAACAATGTCAGATCATACCAAATGTTCAAGTTTATCTTGGCCGAATTCCATCGTTTTGCCAATCCGTTTTGAGTACCCCTGCTGCCCAGATGCCACCTACTATGGTTATTTGGTTTGTTCTTTAACGCCTCACTCAACAATACTCCACCTATGTGGCGGCGGTCTGTAAATAATCAAGTCTGAACCTAACAAGCCAGTGATCAACATCATGAGCATCGACCTACGCAACTGGGATACGATGACATTTGTCAACGAAGTCAGTAAGCCTGACCACCCGACACCTTTAGTCGCCTTTTACGACAAGCATTGGATCAATTTGCTGACCCGGATGTTCACAGGTTTGCCACATACCAACAAATGCCGAAAATATTTTTGCTGAGGACGTCCATCATTTTGCATATTGATTGATACGATGACATTTGATTTCATTCTTAACATATTGTTCAGACTTTTTTAAAAAGGAGATGTAACAATATGTAATGTCTGCATAAATTCCTCGTGGATCGAAAACTGATTGCCTTAGTTTGTCATGCTGGATAGTGGTGCAGAGTGTTGAAAACTCAACTGTTTCAAAATGACTGAAACTGAGTGTCGTATCAGAATACGTGAATAATGTGTGTGTGTGTGTGTGTGTGTGTGTGTGTGTGTGTGTGTGTGTGTGTGTGTGTGTGTGTGTGTGTGTGTGTGTGTGTGTGTGTGTGTGTGTGTGTGTGTGTGTGTGTGTGTGTGTGTGTGTGTGTGTGTGTGTGTGCCATAGGGCACGCTTACCCTTTTGTATAGTGAGACGCAGTGTCCCAGAGTATTTTGCAACAGGATTTAACCGGGACTGGTTAATCTTTAGCTTTGCGATTTACATCCTTAAGCTTCAAAAAACACGTTCTGCAACAAGCTCGTATGAAATCGTGTTCATATAAGAAAATGAAACAAATGTTTGTGGTTCCTGAAAATAAAGGTTAGGGACAAAGATTCTGCGAATGTTAATATGTTATATTTTTTGTGTCGCAAATTTCAGGTTAATTGGAGATTTTTTCTGATCAAGAAATAGACCATAGATCTGAAAGGGAAATTATGTGCTGCAAAATGTTGTGCTGGTTTCCCATGGCCCAGTGGTCGTAAATTCGGGTAAGAGATTTGCCATGTGTATGATCCGTGTTTGACCAGCATCAAGTTATCCATGTCATATTTCAATGAAAGCACAGTTGGGCGGAAGGATGCTGAATCTCAATGTCGGATTATAAGACCCATTTAATTGGGAAATTGCAACCAGTTATTATGATAAAATACATCCACCGAAATGAAGGAAGGAAGGAAGGCACGAATGAACAAACGAACGAATGAATGAATGAATGTCACAACACAATGTCCGTAAGATCTCTAAAGAAACAAATGCTAATAACTTGACATAGCTCTCCTTGCAGTTTCATTGCGTCTGTTTCATTTTTTTATTTTCTTTGACATCGCCAAAACATCTTTCTGCCTCAGGTAGCAATATAGTGCCGTTCATTTCCCGTTTTAGAATTGTGAGGCATCTGATTGCAGGGAATCCATTCCGATCCAGCATCCAGTATCAGACCTTACATGGACAGTCTTTAAAGGCTTTCAGAAAAACGTGGGTGCATGAACTTTTTGGGATTAAGCATTAGAGTTGCAATCCGTTTCATTTCTTCACTCCTTATTTCAGTTTAACAAGCGAATCGCAACACTTTAAAAGTGATCACAATTCAATGATATCCAAACTAGTAACAAAATCATACAAACTTTGTTTAATTACAGAAAATATAACAAAATAAAAAAGGTATTATATTGTCGTTATTTTTGTGTGGAGATTTTAACATCCTCCTCGCTATTATTAGTAAGCTTTCCCACCATTAGTGTTATAGATAATCACTATTGAACTGATAATTCAGTCAAAAAATGTATTGTAATGTAATCGCACGTTTAGGTTTAATTGCAATGTGCTTTGTAAAGGCAAACATGGATTAGAACTTTGGCTTCTTATCACTGTGTTTGTACACTGAACTATTGATTTTGATGGATTTATTGAGATGGGGTTGAGCATGACGAAACAGTTTCGATTCTGAATGAAGTTTCAATGTGAAAGTTTTCATGGTAATTATGTTACCAGCTCAATTTGTATTGTATTTGTGTTTTCAATATATACAGTATACTTGAGATTAGAGAACACACATGAATCTATAACCTGGATGACTGAAATGTAATCAAGTTTAAGGTTCCTTGAAAGAGTACATTAAGCGTACCAATCGCACAAAATTTGTTTGTTTGAAAATAGAAACTGGCATCTTTGTCAACAAAGCCAGGGTACACACGTTTTGCGATCCAAAATCGTTTTGATAACGAAATCCTGTTTAGTGCATCAGTAATAGTTTCATCCAATGTTATGGAGACGCCTGCAGCATTCATTATGGTCAAGGACGCATCTTTGAAACAGGTAATAAATTTTGATTAAGCATAATATGCTGCTTATGGTCAGTTCACGATTTTAATGCCAATGGGCATTTTGAAATTTGGAATAAAGTAATCGTGATTGGGTGTGGTTAAACGCAGCCTTGGGCCCATATTACAGCAATATCACGGCGTTGGAAACCGGAAATGAACTTCACTCATTGTATCAATGTGGGGAATCGAACCCGGGTCTTCAGAGAGGCGAGCGAACGCTTTAACCACCAGGCTACACCACCGCCTCCATTTTGGGAAATATTCATTAATTTCTCAAGTAATGTGGTTATATATGCATCAATTCTCTGAGGCCATTGTGTAATTTGTCTATTCTATCTTCAACTACAGACATTGAAGCGAAGTGTTGCCATGTACGCAATGCAAAATGCCTTTTATTTTTGACAGCACCCGTTCAGACAAACATAGCTCAAGGTAAACCTGCCTATCAATCCAGCGTGGCCCACAATGGTCACCCATTCTATGCCGTTGATGGTGTAACTGGAGGAAATTTCCATAGAGATCGCTGTATGCATACACCTTATGGCAAGTCCTGGTGGATGGTCGACCTTCTCAATGTCTACAACATATCTACAATCACTATTTTCAAAAGAACAGATTCTTGGTCAGGTATGTGCATATTTGAACGCATTGCAGTTGTACAACCCTTGCATTTGTAGAATTTAGTGTTGAAACATAAATGTAAACACAATCAACAAAACCATTATAAAATCATAAGAAATACCTGCCTACCATATCATAAGCATGTGTGAGTGATTTACTATTAATTAATGATCGGGTGTTCTTGAGATATGTGTACTCTGCCCTGTCACAATCACGCGCAAATTGTTCATCTGAAAAACTCGACCTTTTATGACTTGAGTTCCCGACATTGGGGTCGGTTCATTATTGGAAAGTTAAAGAGTCTTACGGGGCAGTTGAGGCTGATTCTCTTGCTGCTGTACCTGGTAAGTGAATCAGTGGTATTGACTATTTGACTATTATTGAACCATATTGGATCACTGAATGTTATTGAGCAAATATATTTAACAACTAAATGTATTCCGAGTCTGCTCAGGGGCGCTTATTGTGTGCAAATGAGACTATGTTAACACAATTCAGAAGGAATTTCTACAGTATTGCAAGTGAAGCATGCATTTTAGAGAATTCGAACACTCCGATATCATGGTGTTCTAGGTCAGCTAGATCTTCTGAAGATAGAGGGCTTTCTCGGGCATCCTACCCTCTGTCCCGCATCCTCCCCGAAAGTCTGTGTCAACCAGATGGGCAGTTTCACTGGAACATACAAGACTGTTGCTTGTGAACAGGAGGTTATGGCGAGATATGTGAATGTTTCTGCCGATGACACGATGATGATGTGCGAGGTTCAAGTGTTTGGAGAAGGTAAGGTCTTTATTCAGACATTTACACTATGCATGAACGTCTCTTGGGATAACTGGTGTATGTTAAGATTGACTAGGTACACAAATCAAGACAAATTGGTTCAAAGTAATTTTACGATGGCGGGGCACAATGGAGAAGCCAAACAAACGTCAATTATCACCATGGAAATATGACATGGCGGTACGTGCTGGTGATTGTAATGATACCATTGATAATAATAAGGGGAAACGGGGTCCAGGGGTCTATATCCAGGGTGGGAAGAACCTTAATATTCATGCTATGTAATGTGACAGAGGACCATCTTGTCCACAACAGAATATATCCCTTTCCTAATGTAGATTGGACTATGCTCGATAGACCAATGTCGTTCCAGACGCTTTTACATTACACTTGACTACAAGTCTATGGATAGTTATTAACGCAACTAGTGACACCTTCTATTGAATCTTAACAGACATAATGCAACACAACCTCAAAACTGGTCCGCAATGAATAACAGGTCCAAAATAACTGTCTACATATATCTTGATCAGTTCAACTGCTACCAGCAACCTCCACCTCCTCTACCTTGTGCAATGCTGACAATTCCCGCCTGAATTCCCGTCTTTGATTTGACAAGAATTGGTGCACATATTTTATTCAACATATAAGTCATATGAATACACGCCTGTGTTAGAATTCCCCACAGGAGCCATAATCCCTGTGCCTGGGCTGATGCCATACGTGTGGATCCTTGCTCATGTTGACATTCATGTGTTTGTATCGTTCCACAGGCTGAATAAACATCCTGCACTAATTCATTCCAACTTATTTACAGGCATTTGCTATAAAAATGATGTACAAATCCAAAAAGGTCGGAAGCAAGATAGTCCTTCACCCATGCAAAGCAGTTTGGCTTCGAGTCGCATGGAGTGCAGCAACATCTGTTACAGACACAGCTGTACGTTCTTCAACTACAACAGGGTGACTGGGGAATGCCAGACAGGAAGTGGCCTGGCAACTTCCGCTTCATTCTACGCTACAGCTGACTGGGACTTGGGCACAATCTGTTGAAGGGCGATTTCCCTGTAGAAATGTGTTTTTTCCACCTATCAAATCGTTCATGGTGATAATCGAAATCATAGACTTTTTTGATGTCATATGGACAGTTCTGTTTCCTGATGGATTGTGACATGGAAACTATTCCATAACGACGTTCATAACTGGAAGAAAATGAGAAATGATTTTCAGAGAAATGTGTTGTTCGGTCAAATATTTATCACTAACATTTGTAGCATCCATATTTAGACACAGATTTCCACCACATTATAGAAGATATGAAAACAGTATAAGTATCTATACCGAAACGTCGCTATTGTATAATTATGAAGTTGATCATCCATAAAGGCTTGTCATTCCTAATTTAAGATCACTATAGCATTTATGTCCTGTCATTGTAATGATATGGAGTATTTCTTCATAGTCCTTGTACATGCTTCCTTTCGGTTTGTTAGCATATTTGTGCGCTTGCCATTCTGGTTGTGGAATATCTAAAACAGTAAACGTTGTTATCAGTATTTGTCATAACATTTTCCATTGGGAAGAATTATCTGACCATTTGCGCGTACCCTGTTCAATGGCTTTATCCGGAATCTCTAATGCGTATTGATATGCAGCGCTAACGTACTTCAGTTGGAATTGTTTTGTGTTCAATATTCCCGGCATCTCTGCTTGCAGTGTTACATGTTGCCTCACCACCTGGTAATTAGAAGAATGTTGTATACTGATATTGATGAGATGCACACAACACATCCTGTTATGTGCAGCTATTGTGAACAGACACTCCTTCGCTTTGGTTACTGATTTCATGTTCATTGTCACTGTAGTCATCGCATGTAAAATATTATTGTGCGCTTGTTATCAATGGTAAACAGATGGCATACCTGTCAAAAATAAATGTGTTGAACGTCGTTCAAAATTCATGTTGTCTTTGTAACCAGTAACATAGTGTCTGACTGTTTGGCAACCTATGGTTGCTACGGTGTAACAGTGTCATCTGTAGAAGTCATGGTCCATTAAAGAGCAGAAAAAATTCGTGCACAGCAACAACAGTAAATTCAACATGGACATATCAGGCGGTTATGCGTTACGTTTACAAAACCCGAAAGATGGCAGATGAACATGAGATCGCGAAACATTCGTCACCATTCGTCCTTTTCCGTAACCTCAAAGAGTGAGTGGGTGACTTTAGTTTTACGCCGCACTCAGCAATATTCCAGCTATATGGCGTCGGGCTGTAAATAATCAAATCTGGACCAGACAATCAAGTGATCAACAGCATGGGAACCGATGACATGTGTCAACCAAGCCAGTGAGCCTGACCACTCGATCCCGTTAGTCGCCTCTTACGACAAGTATGGGTTACTGAAGGTTTTTATTCTAACCCGGATCTTCACGGGTCGTAACCTCAAAGAAGACTCTCCCCTCTCGATGGATGTTATGTGCGAAAATACGACAAACCAATAACAAAAACACTCGTAATGATTGCGGTACTTTGATAAAAATTATCCTGACTTCTTAAATCATTTATGGCATGTGATTGTTTTAAAAATCATGAAAAATATTTATGATCATTTTGGAAGTACGAATAACGTAGCTAGTAGAATACTGTTGCCTTAGGTGAAGTTTTGTTTGTTTGTGTGTTTGTTTATATAACGGCTCTTATGCCCCCAGTTGTGCCTATTTCTGGAGAGCTTGTGGTCTTGTTTTGGTGATTGTACGTCCGCTTCCTACATTAGGAATTTTATTATTATAAATTGTCACGAGTATTAAAACAATATATAGTTTTTATGCTCTTAAAAAAATGTAGGGAACTTTATTTTTAATTTTCGATTGAAAATATTGGGAGATATATCGGAGTCGATCAATGTTGATATGATAATAATGAGTGTTTTGAGAGTGCATCACCACTTCCACTTCCTTATATCGGGGAGGTGGGGTAGCCTAGAGGTTAAAGCGTTTTCTCGTCACGCCGAAGACCCGGGTTCGATTCCCCACATGGCTACAATGTGTGAAGCCCATTTCTGGTGTCCCCCCGCCGTGATATTGCTGAAATATTGTTAAAAGCGGCGTCAAACTCCACTCACTCACTCCACTTCCTTATGACCATAGTTTGTTTGAGTAATTGCTCTTGAAAGATGAATGGTTGTACTGAAGGCAGGAATGAGAGTCTGAAAAGATATATCGTTTATATACAATTACAAAATGTAAGGGATATTCCATTTTGCGAGCATACCACTAGCCAATGCCAGTGCACATGAGAAAAGTAATATATATCCATACAGATGAAACATTTCCAAAGGAAAGGAATAAAATTGAATTTTGTTGAAATTTAAGATTTGTCAGTTATTAAATTATCACCATCTTTAAGATGGTAAACAGCAGACTTTGATCCTTTGCTTTTTATTCCCTGCACCATGTTCCATACCTTCGACATTCGCGAGGGGCGGTGGGGTAGCCTAGTGGTTAAAGCGTTGGCTCGTCACGCCGAAGACCCGGGTTCGATTCCCCACATGGGCACAATGTGTTAAGCCCATTTCTTGTGTCCCCCGCCGTGATATTGCTGGAATATTGCTAAAAGCGGCGTAAAACTAAACTCAGTCAGTCAGTCAGTCGACATTCGCGAATTAATTCTGGAGACACATTTCCTCCAAGATTGCCGTTTGTTTTGTTTGAAGGTACAACGTGCTTTTGCATTTAGTATTTTATTTTATGACAGAACAGTAAGGTGATGGCGGAAATAATTGTCTGCCCTTTTCCTCTGTGTTTTGTTCTGGGGAGGTAGGGAGGGGGCATCAATTTTGCACACATGTACTTGGGGGGTCAGCAATTTTGTGCATAAAAACATTACAAAATTATGCTTAAAGTTATTGGTGGGGAGGCGGTGTCGTTGATTTTGTACATGACATGCAGGGGCTCACTTACTTTGAAAAGGCATAACCCCAGTGACATCTACAAGCCAACGTTGGTAACTAACCAACTAAATTTCTTTAGACCCCCGGGACTACATAAAACTTGAAACATGCATGAAAAGAAGGATTTCTTTCAGTTTGTACTATAAGATTTGAATCAAAAAGATTATTGCACATCTGTCGTCGTTCTGTAGCAGGGAGTATGTTGCCCCCAATTATGCTAAAAGAGAAACACTGTCTCAGCAGAAGTGATAAGCAGATTACGCATTCAGCCGGTCATTCTGTCAAGTCAAACCCAAGTCTAACCTTCTTAAGTCTATGGACGTTTCTTTCGAAACATGTTTGGAAATAAAACTAAGCGAGAATTGACAAACAAAACATAACTTGGCTAGATGTATTTTATATTGGTTTGAAATCAAAATATTCCAGCATTTGTATTATTCAACACGAACGTTTTTGAAGGTTGTTGTACATTATTGCCGCTAACAAAGTGTAATGACCAGATGCCCCAACACAGGCCACACCTAGATGTGACTTCAGGCTTAGCACGTTTCGTTTTTGTTGCTATTGTCAATCCTCACGAAATGGGAACCCGCTGACCACAATGCGAAGAGGTCACGCCTTCGCACTGACAAACATTAAGCATTTTTCAGATACATTAATCATGCTATCTCAAAACATTATGCATATGGACATTTATGCATAGATATTAACACTACTTTATTAACCTATATGATTGCCATTCATTAAGTATGTATTACTAATCTATATCTATTTGCATCTTAAAGAGTTATTATTTATATTTAATTAGTGTATTTGATTAATGGTGGTAGTTGGTGGGAAACACATTATTTCTTATCTACTGATCTTCACGGATGGGTTGCCACGGAAAGTGATTAATTGTTCAGTGATACATGTACTGTAAGACTTAATTGCATGCACCGTTTCAATACACAATCCACATACTTACCTACACATTGTAGAGAGAGATAGTAATCACAACGAAGAACCACATAATGGTCTCTCGTAAAATGTTATATTAGACAGTTGAAGCAGTCATCATCATCACATTTACATTCCACTTTGTTCAGTTGTCCTATCGACTGATTCTGGTGAGACAATGTCCGAATAATATACAATTATTTCCAAAGGTCAGATACTGTGTAGCCAAGATGTGTATAAATTCATTGCAAGTATTTATATGACGCTAATCTCCATTCTTGATAATCATTACAACTGTTTTGTGCATTGTCTTGTCAGTCAACCAGTACCACTGTTACTATCATTAATTATTTTTGTTTAAGTTATGACATGCATGACCTTTATCGTTTATCCCTTTGACCCTGTCTGTTATCACACCAATAAGCCTTAGTCAAAGACAATGATATTGTCTCTTTATCTGTCCATTGTTGTCCCTTCGTCTGTCCATTTTGTCCAGTGGATTAATATGGAATCGTTTCCATTCTCAGTTCCTTGGGGAGTGTAAACACATGCTGTGAGACGCAACATGGTATCCTTCCGGGTACCCATTCACAATCGGTTCAACAGAAACTCTTAGGTAACACCACATCTGGGACAGGACTGTATGGGACAATAAGACGGTTTGTGAACTTTTCGAACTTTACGTTGCCTTTACGTTGAGACCGATGGCCAATCTTTAAAACGTCGCTGTATCAAATTACCCTTACATTATATCACGAAACTATACACAAACAACTTAATTAAGAACTTTTGCAATAGGTTTTCAGCGCGTACATAAAACATCTTGTGGTGACCACGATGGAAAAATATGAGTTTTTCTGACCCGTATGATCGTTTGACTCATAACAAGGTGACTGCATAACATTGTCACAAAAACATTTAGGAGGCAAATTTAAAACCCCAGGTGTGGAGAAAATACAACAGTCGTTTTAACAATCAGGTGATCATTGGCACATGCGGTGACATCGCACATACAATTCATTCTCTTTAATATTGCATTTTATTTACAAGAAGTATATGATGAGAGGCCCGCGATATTTATATTGAATGTTAGCATCTGGGTTTTAAGGGGTGTGTTTGAACTGATTAGATACTTCTAAAGATCAAACATAGGTTGTTGTTTATGTGTCTATGATGGGGTAAACATGGGAGTGTTCAATGTGCAATGCACACGTGGTGGTTTCAGAAAATATATGAACAACGCCGAAACTCTATTTACTCTTCTATGTCTCAAACTGAAAGCTGCTATGACCTTGATTACAAAAGAATTTCAATTACATGGAAATATACCTTGTAGCACTAACACGAGTACCGATATGGGCGTGGTGTGTAAATGATTTGATCGGCTAATACTGCACGACAACGTAGGCGTGATAACGTTGCGAGTACAAGAACAACAATCGTGAAGTTTGAGATAAAATAGTTTGACAACAAATTTGAAGACGTCGATGACTGGAAACATGTTTAGATTGATCATAACATAATGATCTGCGTTCTTTTACAACGACCCGTGAAGATCCGGGTTAGAATTGATCTTCAGTAACCAATGCTTATCGTAAGAGGCGACTAACGGAATCGGGTGGTCAGGCACGCTGACTTGGCTGACACATGTCATGTTATCCCAATTGCGTAGATCGATACTCACGATCGATACGCTGAATTGTCTGTTCCAGACTCGATTATTTACAGACCGCAATCATATAGTTGAAATATTGCTGAGTGCGGCGTAAAACAACAAAACAAACCAAATACCGTTGCTGATCGGTGAATATTACCAAAGCCACCAAATCATACACAAGGACCACATGTTCAATTTTGGCTATGTAACCACGAGTTAACAGTTGACACATTGTTTCTGAAATTCTAGCTGCTTATAGGACTACAGTATTCCCTTTAACTTTGTACGGTTGAAATGTCCAACAGCTGTGAAAAAAAATGCCTTTTAGGCAATGGTCAAATTTACCTGTGTATTTGTCATAACAGTTTCTTAGTACAGATCCTTGGGGGTGAGTAGCTTTCGAGATTCCAAAACATGTTCCCGTCCTAGTCAGCGATCTAATCCACACAGACACCGAGGCTTACACCAAAATGGTAGCCTAGACCTCATACTGTGTGTACCACGAGTGTAAATACCATAGCTTTTACAGCACGGTGTCTTTCAGAAAGTGGTCAAGCCTCAAATATAACATGCAATTTGCCCGCTTTCTAAAAGCAAATGTGTATTCTTCGTACCTTTTAGTATTAATTCTCTATTTCAACAAACCTATTTCCTAACATAAATTCATAAATCCCGTTTGATGCATTCATGTAAAACCTTATGAAAAGATTGTAATCTCAACTGAAGCCCTAAACCTGCCTCTAATATTTGCCTGTTTATATACTAGTCACATAAAGAAACTGTGCATTGTCAAAATATTATCCCAGTTGATAAGTACGATAATAATGTCAAAGGTACATATAAACTTTAATGGAGGGATCATGAGACCATAACAAGTCGGGAGAATTTCAATTGAAAAGTCAATCACAGTGACGTCACGAGTCCACAAGCGGGACAGGGGTCAAACGACCATGTCACAAGCTCAATAACGGGTATGTCCACCATCGGCATTGCGAACAGCAGTGCATCGACGACGCATAGAGCTCGAGCCTATCAAACATGCAAGGAAGGCTTGTTGGATGTCACGCCAGATTCTCTCAAGTTCTGTTGCAAGGTCAAGGACGTTATCTGGCGGATGAGGAAGACGGCGTAGACGTCGATCCATCTCGTCCCAAACATGCTCTGTCGGGGAGAGATCCGGTGCATTTGAAGGCCAAGGCAGTAAGTCAACGTTGTGGTGTTGCAAGAAATCCATAGCAGCCTTTGCCGTATGAGGGCGGGCATTGTTGCTGTTGGAATGTTAACCCAGGGCCATGACGTTGCAGAAAAGGAATTGCCACAGGTCGAAGAATCTGATCCCTGTAGCCCACACCAGTTAAGCTGCCCTGAACAATCACCAAAGGAGTTCTTTGACGTGCTGTTATTCCACCCCAAATCATCACGGAACCACCCCCAAAGCGATTCCTCTCCAAGACACGGGCCTGTGCATAACGTTCTAGGCACGTTGACGTCCATCACTATGGGAAATGTTAAACCTGGACTCATCTGTAAAAACAACATTTCTCCACCAAAACAAGGGTCTGCGGCACCACATTCGGCGATCTTGTCGATGACCTTGTGTCAGGATAGGCCGTGTGGTGGGACGTCGTGGTCTGATCCCGTGATGACGTAAACGTTGTCGAACTGTGTTGGGGTGGATACGGCGAAATCCTGGGATGGTTCGGGCAGTCATCACTGGAGTCTGAAACCTGTGTCGAAGGTGGGTCACCCTTATCCATCTGTCCTGTCTTGGCGTTGTTACACGTGGACGTCCAGAACGTGGCCGATCGATGACGTCATTTGTGTTCTGGTAGCGTCTCATCAGTGCAGAAATGGTGTTCCGGTGGCAGTGGAAATGTGCAGCCACTTGTCGTTGAGACATTCCCCCACGGACCATCCCAATGGCCTCATGACGTTGTGCAGACGTGAGCCTTGGCATGCTATGCGTTTCAATAGCCGTTTAATTTTTGAACGATCGCAAGGGTAAGGGTTGAGCTTTCCAAAGTGACAGTATTGTGTGACATTCATTTGCTCTGTTTCTCTTTCCCGGAATGCACGTGCAACAACGTATTTCACGTCTCAAGGACGAACCCACTGACGTCACGGTACGTGCATGCATATTGGATACATGTCACTTTAAATCCTTATGTGTCTACAAAGGTTTGATAAATTTAAATTTTAAATTTTTGTATGCACAGTGTCTTTATGTGCCTAGTATAGAAATGTGTTTAATTCCTTAACACATAACTAAACGCGTTCCTTCCCAAATATTTCTTACCTGTTGTGTTAACACTTGGATGTGTTTCTAGTCTGGATGCCAGTTGCTGGTGATCTATAGCCCATTTTATGTTGTAATGTCCTAATTACTCTATGATTTTAGGTTACCTGCTAGTTTTATATCTCCAACTGTGATATACTAGTTGTATTACTGTTCTTTGGCGACAGATTTTAAAATATAAAATTATAAACTATTTACTGTTTTAATCACGATATGGCTGAACTATTGCCAAAGTGACTTTAAATTTTAACTCACTCACTCAAGTCTGAATGCAGAATGACCCGTACACTCCCTGAGGCCTATTTATGGTGTCCACCTCCGTGATATTCCAGGAATGTGCTTCAAGTGGCGTAAAGCATTACCAGCCACACGCACGCACTCTCACTCTCTCACTCACTCACTCTACTCACTCACTCACTCACTCACTCACTCACTCACTCACTCACTCACTCACTCACTCACTCACTCACTCACTCACTCACTCACTCACTCACTCACTCACTCACTCACTCACTCACCCACCGACCGACCGACCCTCAAAGTTTTGAGGACCATGGTTGGCATGGCATCATCTATGAGATGGAAATGGACCATATCTGGGTCAAGTATATAGATCTGGTGCCAAGGTAATACAAATAATGATATGCTCTCTATTTGTTTAATGGTAAGTTTCTGCTGGAATGTAATTAACTGGCACGCCATCATCCAGACTGTAATGCACTATGGACGGTATGGAAAAGATGCGTCAACATCCTTTGTAGATCTATCTTATCTTGAACTGTTTCTGGGAGGTCGTCCAATGTTAAACAATGTGCCCCATTTGTTCCAGGTCAAAGTCTGTGGTATGGGAGCAGAAGGACATGTGGGTTGCTACTCTCTGTCCGCTTCAGATATGTCCACAGTGCCTGCAAAACACATCCTTGCATGACATGAAAAACAACTCCCTCCTCCCCTCTACTAACTCACCCCCTCACTCACTCTGTACATGTTCTGCAGGCCCAGTCAGTGTCAGTAAAACGAACATGGTTATAAATATGTGGAATTGATGTGTGTAATATGAAATAAAGGCATACTTTGTTTTATAATTCGCTATGTTGCTGCCATCAGTATGTGTATTTGCATTGCAAAAACAGTTATACTGACCAGCAATAAAAACGCAACTCAAAATTCATGAAAATTATACTTTTTCAGCATGAGTTTGGATATGATACTTTAACACAATTGTTTGATTTCTTGCATTACGTTTCTTTTGCTGGTCAGTATAGATAATCACACATAGGAGGTGCATACAGTAAACCCCGTGAAAGAGAAATAGATATGTGTGCACACATAAAGAATATAGGAAACTAATTCAAGAAAATATTTATTAAAACTGTTTTCCCCACTTAAATGACATCCTGCAACGGTCAAGCTTTATCTAGCCATGGTTGTTAAAGAGAATATAACAATCTGACAAGCCACTTTTTAAACAGGGACCTCAAGTCTTGCGATCGAATTGAACATTAAACCCCCTCTGATACACCCACCCCCAACCCGAGTAAGATCAACAGATTTGAGTAATTTTTCCGACTTACAAAATATAATGGTTAATACACTGTACGTAATTTCTCTATGATTTTCACCAGAACTTATGCAATGTGACCTGTAGTTGCGTAAGTTAGACCTTTATGACAAACAACAAGCTGACAATATAATCTGATGTCTAGACGGAGTAATAAACGCAGCTTGTGTCCACACCCACGAAGCTATAACGCTTTCAACAAATGTCTTTTCTCATAATACTACTTTCCTTTAATGTCTGTTATATCCGGAATCTTTCCATTGTTGACTTAAATTGTTCAGTGTTGTCTGTCCACTTTCGAAGAATTCTCTATGGTTCATCAATATCCTATTTTTGGTATCTTATGTAACACTCAGCTTTAATCCATGTGGAGGTAATATTAAATCAAGTTGGCTCCAGATGAACCAGTGATAGATATAATGAGCATCAGTCAACGCCGTAGGATGACATGCATTCAACTCAGGCACCGCGTCTGACAATACGAAGAGTGTAGTGAGTTACTTGGGGCCTGTTCTTTCCATTTCATCTCGTCACGATATGCCTGAAATATTGCCGATATGACGATAAATATTAACACACTCACTCACTTTCCATTTCAACGGGGACAATTGTATTTATCTCTTTCTTTGACAGCTATTATTGTCAAATGACAATGACGTTTTTTCAGATACTTTACGACTTCTTATTTCCAATATTGAACCCTCTGCATACCCTGTCTTCATTTGAAAAATATAATTCATGATGTTTGAATGATGAAACGATGAACGTGGTTGCGGTTAGAAAGACTGATTACGATAAATAATATGATTTTTAGTGAAGGTATTTCTCATCCCCAACAACCATGGGATCAAAGGGGGTCCCGTAATCTCTAAAGGACACACCAATTCACTTTTTGTTTATGTCTCGACAGCAACTGATCTAAATAATATTCAATCAGTTCTCAGTCACCCTAGGGGGCGGTGGGGTAGCCTAATGGTTAAAACGTTTGCTCGTCACGCCGAACACCCGGGTTCGATTCCCCACATGGGTACAATGTGTAAATCCCATTTCTGATGTCCCCCGCCGCGATATTGCTGGAAGATTACTAAAAGCGGCGTAAAAGTAAACTCACTCACCGTAGGAGACAAATAATTAAGACTTTTTAGCTATAACCACAGTGAGCATCTAGTCACCTTTTTGCTAGGCTGATAGAAGGTAAGGTGGGATAAACTGGTGTGTAACGCCGCGTTCATGAATATTACAAACCTTGTACTAGTCAGCCCAAATGTCGGCTGTATAGAGCTAGCCTACTGGTTGATTGGTTGGTTGGTTTGTTGTTGAACTCCGCACTCTGTAAATAATCAAGTCTAGACCAGATAATCCAGTGACCAACAGCAATTGGGATATGATGACATGTGTCAACCAAGTCAGCAAGCCTGACCACCCGATTCCGTTAGTCGCCTTTTACGACAAGCATATGTTGCCTAATACCAATTTTAACCCTGATCTTCACAGGTAGCTATGCCATGAATCCGATTTCCTAACGTGGACACCTGCGTACTGACCCTGGGCCGACGAGTGAGTGTTGGCTTTATCCCCTTAATGCCGAGCGCGAGCACAAGTACTATCTTAAATTTTCGTTTGGAATAGAGCGGCCGTCAGTCAAACCAACGACTGAGCTCTCCGGGAAGAGAATCTATACACTAGACTAGCTGTTGGGGTTCAAATAACAAACACCGGATGTGTAGGCTCTTTCCTGCAACATGTCCATCCGGGTTATGTGATAAACGGTGATAACAGTTCAAAGCTCCCATATTGTATGCCAACCAATGATAAATAACGATGTCCTTCCGCGTGATAAACGGTGATAATAGTTCGAAGCTTCCATATTGTATGCCAACCAATAAGAAATAACGATGTCCTTCCGCGTGATAAACGGTGATAACAGTTCGAAGCTTCCATATTGTATGCCAACCAATGATAAATAACGATGTCCTTCCGCGTGATAAACGGTGATAACAGTTCGAAGCTTCCATATTGTATGCCAACCAATGATAAATAACGATGTCCTTCCGCGTGATAAACGGTGATAACAGTTCGAAGCTTCCATATTGTATGCCAACCAATAAGAAATAACGATGTCCTTCCGGGTGATAAACGGTGATAACAGTTCGAAGCTCCCATGTTGTATGCCAACCAATGATAAATAACGATGTCCTTCCGCGTGATAAACGGTGATAACAGTTCGAAATTCCCATGTTGTTTGCCAACCAATAAGAAATAACGATGTCCCTCTGGGTTGCGTGATAAACGGTGATAACCGTTCAAAGAACCCATATTGTATGTCATCCAATAATAAATAATGATGTCCCTTGGGATTGCGTGATAAACGGTGATAACCGTTTAAAGCTCCCATATTGTATGTCAACCAATAATAAATAATGATGTCCCTTGGGATTGCGTGATAAACGGTGATAACAGTTCGAAGCTCCCATTTTGCATGTCAACCAATAAAGCATCAGGGGTTATCCATACACATATTAAACAAACTGTTTCACGGTTAGGTGTTATAAGACTCACGTCAACCTGAAAATGCTTCTTTGGTAAGAGTTTGATCTGCACAGTTACTCTCAAGGGAACCAAGGGCAACCAATAAACGGGACATAAATGACCGTGCTGTTTCCCACGAGAACCAACTGAGTCGTAGATAGAGTTGAACATGATCAATGCAGTTACGCTACGTTGCCTGATGTCGATATTATCAAGTGTTTTCGGATTTGTATTTGTGTCATTATTTTGACAAAATCCATTTCCTTACGATCTAATTGGTAAACTTGTGCTAACTGACAAATAATTTCTTGTTCCCCTTGGTTTAGTTCTCAAGTCAGCTTAAGAGTGCTCGTTAAGTATACTAGATCAATGTGTAAAATCACATTCTTTTAATGACGCTTTCATCGATTAACAATGCCAATCATTGTCAGTACCGTCAATGAAGAAGTTAACGAGACGGATCAGATGCAGTTATTTGAAAATGCGTTAATTGGCTGTATCGACATTAACGCGATTGTATATGATGCTATATAATTACAGGTAACTTCTCCATTGTTGGTAATAGCAAACCTTCGTCAACTACTTAAATATGAGCCTAACTATCGTGACTACAATTTTAAAATCATTATGGATGCTGTGGAAACACATGTCAGAAAATAGTCATCAGAAGATGACAAATCCCCCCGGCCCCAACAGGTATGAAAAAACAAATCATCTGACAGTTACTTAAAGTCCAAATCGTTTTCATGGTAACCATGACAAATATAAATGCCCCAAATCCGCAATAGCAAGAGGCACCACTTTGGGATCTGTTTGATATATCTGCTAAGTTCTGTTGGTAGGTATTGAGTGGTTTATGTGGTATGCTCCGGAAACGAAATCCACCTCTTTTTGAGACTAAGTAAAAATCGTTTCCATGGAAATCGTGAAAAATACAAATGCCAAAATCTGTAAATAGCGAAAGGCACCACTTTAGGTTCTGTTTCATATATTAACCAAGTTTTGTTGAAACATATTGAACGGTTTTGAGTTATGCTCCGGAAATGAAATGATTAAGGACGGACGGACGGACGGACGGACAGACGGACGGACGAGGCGTAGACTATATCCCTTCCCCCGCCACAAGAGAAGATGAACCCGTAGAATGTCTTTCAGAGTGGGTTAAGTCTGTGTGTGATGTTGTCATTGGCAGAATGCATAAACTGAAAAAGAGGAAAAAGAATTGGCATAAACCCATTCTGTCCCAGTCTGGCTGCCCTGCATGAGGTTGTAGTTATTCCCACTGACAAGGCCTCAAATAACATATCCATTTTATATAAACATCATTGCATAAATTGTTTGATTAAAGAGCTTGCTATACGTGACATATCAAATAATGGCACATATAAGGCCAGTATGTTTTTGCTGGTCTGATATAAGGTAAGGTGGGGTAAACTGGTGTAAAACGCTGCGTTCATGGATATTACAAGGCTTGTGCTAGTCAGCCTAAATGCCGGTTGTATAATGCTAGCCTACTGGTTGATTGGCTTTTTGCTTAACTCCGTACTCAGCAATAGTCCAGCTATATGGCGGCGGTCTGTAAATAATCAAGTCTGGACCAGACAAACCTGTGACCAACATCATGAGCATCAATCTACGCAATTGGGATACGATGACATGTGTCAACTAAGTCAGCGAGCCTGACCATCCGATCCCGTTAGTCGCCTTTTACGACAAGCATGGGTTACTGAAGATCACTTCAAACCCTCATCTTCAAGGGTAGTTAAAAAGAATGCAGATCATATTGTTCGAATCAATCTAAACATGTTTTCAATCATCGTTGTTTCTTGAAGCGACAAGCATATGTTGCTGAAGACCAATTTTAACCCTGATCTTCACAGACGACGACATTTGCCAAACCATTCAACGTTTGGTCTGAACGTTAATCTCTCTCTCTCTCTCTCTCTCTCTCTCTCTCTCTCTATCTCTCTCTCTCTCTCTCTCTCTCTCTCCTCTCTCTCTCCCTCCTCCTCCTCCCTCCCTCCCTCCTCCTCTCTCTCTCTCTCTCTCCTCTCTCTCTCTCTCTCTCTCTCTCCTCCTCTCCTCCTCCTCCCCTCCCTCCTCTCTCTCTCTCTCTCTCCTCCCTCTCTCTCTCTCTCTCTCCTCCCTCCTCTCCCTCTCTCCCTCCTCTCTCTCTCTCCTCTCTCTCTCTCTCTCTCTCTCTCTCTCTCTCTCTCTCTCTCTCTCTCTCTCTCTCTCCCTCTCTCCCTCCCTCCCTCCCTCTCCTCCTCCTGTGTGTGTGTGTGTTTACCTGCCTGTATCTACCTTCCGAGGTTCAAGTCAATGTGTCAAAAATGAAAGCAAATGTCATTTGATATTTACAGAGAAGCCAATATGTGGAATGTTGGACTTTCTCATTCATAACATTTCGTCAAGAAATAGGCATCCCCATGGGCACCGATTGTGCTTCCATCCTTGAGGATCTGTTTCATACATATGAATCACAATTTCTGCTTGAGTTGGCAAAATCCAAACAAGGTCATTTGGCCAAGACGTGTAACTTAACCTATACGAGGTGTTCGGGAAAGAGACGATAGTTACTACCGAGGGGCCAGCTCAAACACATGCATATGCGGGTCAGTTTTTTCTCTCGAAAATGCCCTGCCTTAATTACGACAACAGCTATCCACCCTATGGATCCTATGTGTTCGTGAACTACAAGACTGGCCAGGAGATTGTCAAACAGACCATCATTACTTGTCTTGATAAAGTCCGGGTTATAGATGATCCATAGCAACCTTTGATGAGGGTAAGAGACGTGTCAATGGGTCGGGGTCAGTGTACATTGCATTTTAAGACATCTGGGCGGCCCCTTTTCACAAAGCTCTCATAACCTTTCTCGTAGCATTCGTACCGCCTATGTTACACAACATAACAAAATGGAAATAGGATTAGCAAACAGGCCATATGGCCTATGTCAATGCTTTTCCGCATATAGTTCGTTATATATTGATATAATTCTATGGAGTAGACATTAGGACATTAATAAATGAATCAAAACAAAATACAAATAAAGAAAATAAAATAAAGAAGAAGATACCAAGTGCAGTTTATGTTTATAGGTTGTTACTTGAATTCCGTAAAGCGGTTAGTTTCAGTTATGTAATTCTGAACCGATTTTATAAGGTTTTCATTGTCTAAAGGAGATGAATCGTCATTGCCGTGAAGTATAGTATACATGTATGCTGAGGTGGTTAAGGACAAAGTATTTGTCAAGTCTAAACTGGGAATAGCGGTGACATGACAGAAAAAAATGGATAGCATCTTCTCTGTTATGGCCACATGAACAAGTGGGATCATCAATCAGGTATCTGTCAAATAAGTGTGCTTTTAAATCACTACAACCTAGCCTAATTCTGGATAGGATCACTTGGTATTGTCGCTGGCCATAACTAGCCATGTATGTAAAATTTGAAGAAATCTGAATGTCTGTGGAAATCAATTGTTTAAACCTAGATAGGGAATCTACAGTTCTAATATTGATGTCAAGTGCATTCCATACTTTAACAACAGAAGGCAGGAAAGATCGGTTATACTGGGATAAGCGCCCTGCATTTGTCTGAACGTCGTTGGAGTTACGAAGGTTGTATCTTGTTATGCTGGAGATACTAGGTGGGACCCATAAAGATAGGTATTTAGGAGTCAGCCCATTGACCATTTTGTAATATATACATAATTTATGGTAATGTCGCCTGTCACACAGTGAGCAATAACCCGTTTCCCTGTAAAGCTTTTCGTGACTGGTTCCTCGTACTGCTCCACATATTGTTCGAAGAGCATCCAAGTGTAGGTTTTCTAGCATTTTTACTTGTTCTTTGTTACAATTTTCCCAAATGTTATCGCAGTAGTCAAATATGGGTAAGATAAAAGATTTGTACATAATTTCAAGCGTTCTTCGATTTAACCTGTATTTTAGACTATGCAAGCAATTAATTAGTGGACTCACTTTACGGACAAGATAATCAATATGTTTGTGCCATTTTCCATCTTCCTGAAAAACCAGCCCTAGGTGTTTATGATCACTTACTTCAGGTATAAGAACATCATTCATTCGACGAGGTAATTTAGGACTAGAATTAATTTTAGTCGAAAATAGCATGGCTTCAAGTTTGGTAGGACTAAATTTCACTTGCCATTTATCAGCCCAGTCTGTTTTACGTTCTAAGTCACTATTCAGTATAGCGGTTGAGAATTCAGGGTCTTCAATAATTACATATAAGGAAGTATCATCAGCAAAAAGTTTAATATTACTCGTTATCCCGTGAGTCAAGTTATTCATATGAACGAGAAATAACAGAGGTCCTAAAACTGAGCCCTGAGGAACTCCAGCTAGAACAGGTTTATAATTTGACATGAAGCCTTTATTTACTACAGCTTGTTTCCTATTACTAAGGTAGCTCCCAAACCAATCCCAAAGATTACCGCTTATCCCTGTTGACTTAAATTTTACTAGTAAACCCTCGTGCCAAACACGATCAAATGCTTTGCTAATATCACAGAATATAGCATGAACTTCCTTTCCATCATCCAAGGCTTTGGAAATCACATGGTATAATTCAGCTAACTGATAAACAGTTGAATCTCCAGGTTTGAATCTCGATTGTGAGGTGGTTATAATATCATCATCCAAGAAAAAATTATAAACATGCTTAAATACACATTTTTCAAATACCTTAGAAAGAGAACATGTCCAGGCAACTGGTCTATAATTATTGCAATCATGAACGCTACCCTTTTTATAGATTGGAACAACAACAGATTGTTTCCATTGACAGGGAAAACAGGCAAGACGTAGGGATAAATTGAACAACGTAGTAATGGGAGCGCATAGAGATACAGCTAATTTGTTTTAAAGCATGTTACCAATATTATCTGGACCTTTAGCTTTGGTAGTATTTAAGTTTAATAAAATGTCATGCACTTCTTTTTCGGACAAGAGCAACTCATTAAGTTTATTTGCAGGCTCATCTAAACTGCAAGTTTCCCTGTCAGGTTCTTCAACTTGGGCTTGTTGAGTAAAGTAATCATTAAATGCATCAGCAATATCACTGGGGTGTTCAAGAACCTTTCCATTAGTCAAGATAGGCGGAGACTGTGTATTTGAATTTGTATTGTGCTGTATATATTTTTTCACTAAGCGCCACCATGATTTAGAGCCACATTCAGACTTAATACTATCATCTAATTTCATATCATACGCGCGTTTAGCTTTCCTAACTTCGGAGTTGACTTTGTTTCGTGCTACTCTGAAGCGCTCCCAATTTACCGGTAAATTTATTCTTATTCTTACCAGAGCTTTGTGAATGGGGGCCCAGGGAACGATGACGCACAATCAGCCATGGAGTTGAATTTCACAAGCCGATCCATGTTGGCGTTTTACAACAGATGTTGCTTGGGAACTAACAAGGGTCTTCGCGAGTGACAATAATGTCAGTTGGTACTGATGCTATGGGCCTCGTCACCAGGGTAACAAATACACCCTTTACATCTGTACTTGTAGGCATCATATTCACAGGGCGAAACGGTTCCAGCTCACAAAGAAGTGTGTTGCATTGTACAAGACCAAAACACTGATATGGCAATACATTGAATGCATCATGAAAAAAGAATGATCCTCACGCATGAATCAGTCTTACTGTTGATTCTACAGGTGAATGTTTTCTATTCAAACAGCAAGGGATCCATTTACTCCTTCCAACGAAATTGATTTCATCAGATAAATTAACGATTTATAAACTGTAAATCTCATCTGGGACGACTCACAACAGACGCAGCCATGACGTCCTTCACAAGTCTGATGTATGTCAACGTGTTGTTTCTTCTTGTTGAATACTTGAAGGTAACAGGTAAGCATACACTATGTCTTTCGCTCAAGTTCAAAAGTGTAACGCTAATCAGAAATACATGGGTTTTTACAGCGACAACGTGATCTATGTATCAGCATCTAATTTGAAATGTTTTGTTGTTGTTGATAGAGGTACTAAATCTGGCTACTTACATCCTGCCCAGATATGTTCATGATTCGGATACGATGGCATCATCCAAGTTTGCCAATCAAATAATCTCAGATAATGAAATTATGTATACGATAACTGAGGCACTAAACAAATTATTAACAGTACATTTTACATCATAAACCAAAGGTAAATACTCAGGTATCTCTTTGATGTATTGGAATGGGAATTGGTCATCATTACGAAAAATGACCCATCTGTCCTTAAACTAGATATACAAATTTGTACTGTGGTAAAACAAAGTGCATGGATGACGCTGTCACCAACATTCTAATTGAAAAGAAAACCGCAAAACGTTTTGGTTAATCAAAAGACAGAGATCTTGACCCCCGCACAAATTGCTCTATGTCACAAGCACATGTTTATGGATCAAATACTGAAAACTGGGTTCGCCTGAAGGTGAGCGTATTCATCGTCAAACAGAAACCATGTGTTAATCTGAGCACACGTGGGAACATTTAGAACTAACTTAAACAGGGAATACGAACAGTACCAGTTTATCCCTGACACGTCAAAGTTACAAATAACCTTAACATATCTGCCATATGGCTTTTGAAAGTTTTACGGAGGCCATGGTAACTGTGACCCAGGTCAACCAACGTTTGATTCAGACTTTCCTTTCGATAGCTATTGGTCACTGTAAATCTAAATATGAAACAGAAAATGCGGTTCCATTGGTCGCTTGTATTGCTAGCTCGGGTTGTTATGACGGAGTCGAAAATATTTAAACAATGTCAGATCATACCAAATGTTCAAGTTCATCTTGACCGAATTCCATCGTTTTGCCAATCCGTTTTGAGTACCCATGCTGTCCAGATGCCACATACTATGGTTATTTGGTTTGTTGTTTAACGCCCCACTCAACAATACTCCACCTATGTCGCGGCGGTCTGTAAATAATCAAGTCTGAACCTAACAAGCTAGTGATAAACATCATGAGCATCGACCTACGCAACTGGGATACGATGACATTTGTCAACGAAGTCAGTAAGCCTGACCACCCGACACCTTTAGTGGCCTTTTACGACAAGCACTGGATCAATTCTAACCCGGATGTTCACAGGTATGTCACATACCAACATATGCCTAAAATAGTTTTGCTGAGGACGTCCATCATTTTGCATATTGATTGATACGATGACATTTGATTTCATTCTTAACATATTTTAACTTTTTTTAAAAAGGAGATGTAACAATATGTAATGTCTGCATAAATTCCTCGTGGATCGAAAACTGATTGCCTAAGTTTGTCATGCTGGATAGTGGTGTACAGTGTTGTGAAAAAACTGTTTCGAAATGACTGAAACTGAGTCTCCTATCAGAGTAAAACAAATGTTCAAGCAATATTTGGAGATTCTAAGAATTCAGGTGGTACGGATTCCTCTCGCTAAATTGTTTTCTGTGAATATACTTCTTTTAAAGCGATGAGAAATCTTGGTTATTGTTTGATATACGGAGTTTCTTAGGCACTGCGATATATCTCCCATGGGATGGATTCCATCTATGGACTTTTTTAATACTGTACAGTCAGGGAATGGACATGTCTTTAGGTTATAGAGTTGAGATTTCCTCTTTCATTATATGTCAGCTGCATCATGTCCCGTTGCATCGTTCAAAATGTCCATTAGAATTCCGCTCTCTGCCACCTTCCCCGCAAGGCTATTACTGCTATGTTCGCACACTTTGAAAACAGCTTGGCCACAATCCAGTCCCAAATGATGAGAACAATGTTCCAAGGAATCCCAAGTTAGTCGCATGTACACAAAGCAGCATTGTCACTCTTTCGTCGCATGTCGGGGTGGAGGCATGTACGTGAAATCATGATCGATATTCACCGGTCATAAAAATCAACAGTCTTTGATGAGTTACAGGTCGTAGTTCGATCAGAAAAGAATCTTTTCTTCGATTCTGAAGGGTTCAGATTCGACAGTCAGTCAAGTATTTTCCACTATCACTTCAAATTTCAACCTTTCGCAAAATGTAAACTGGCTCGTCCGCCATTTCAAACTGTTGCGTAACTATCTACTTCTAAGAAAATAAGTAGTTCAGACGATTCCATTATAGTGTGGCCAGGGGCTACAGTAACACGGCACAGAAAACAATAGGCTGGTTTCAGTCGTGTGGAGTTATGATTATAAAACCCAAGCTCTTAGCTATATAGGTGTTACATCATTGCATTGATTAAACAGTAGTTTGTTTTCTTTGGACAGATAATTTTTTTATGTTGCAATTTTGAAAAAAACGGCACCTACGAACGGCACCTACCACTCACTTCACGGACGAGTTCAAGTCGCCTCTCGTCACATGCCCGATTACACAGTGTCTTCTGCAGGACGAGGAAGTTTGCTTTTAAATCGGTTATGGTTCGGCTTCAAATGAAATTTAGAGACTATCAATTCAGTCTAACATTCATCTAATTTCCCAACACAGTACGTTAATTTCCTAATTATACCACGTTTAGTGATTCTCAAACAATAAACGAACTGATAAGTTTCTTTCATAACTTTTAAACACGATTAAAACAGGTTGCTTTAACACAGATTTATAAATGAATTTCCCATTTGTTTTAAGCAGTAAGAAAATCTTACTGGCGTGTGTGTGTGTGTGTGTGTGTGTGTGTTCCTTTGAACCTGTGGCGGATGCTGCCAGTACCCTAGGGCACGCTTACCCTTTTGTATCATGCGACGCAGTGTCCCAGAGTATTTTGCAACAGGATTTAACCGGGACTGGTTAATCTTTAGCTTTGCGATTTACATCCTTAAAGGTCACATGCAACGTAAAACACAACTTTGCAGATTCTTACACCTTTCGGTATGGACGTCAAAATGCAAATTCAACTTTATATCTAGTATGGCCAATGCGACATCGCCGCATAATGACCTCTTCAAATCTGGACTGACAACCCAAGTAGGTGTAACCAATTGCATGTAATTTATTAATACCTACTTGGGTGTCCCACTTCTTCTGCATTAGATCGCGGACGTATGCTCTAATGCTGGCTTTGTAATCAGAGTAAGGAATAAGAAGTGGTGTCACAGATTTGTTGAGTGCTGCCTTAGCAGCAAGATCAACCATTGTATTCCCAGAAATGCCAACATGGCTGGGTAACCAACAAAGACGATGTCGCATTGGCCAGTTGCAAGCTCATTATACAATTCAATAATTTCTAATAAAAGTGGATGTTTACAAGAAATATTTTTAATAGCCTGAAGGCAAGAAAGTGAGTCAGAAAGATGATATATTGTTGATATTTAGGGTGTTTTTAATATATTTTAAGGCTGTTAATATGGCGTTTGCTTCTGCTGTAAAAATAGAGCTGTTATCTGGTAAACGAGAGAGATTGTTCTGGATCAATGACAGTGGCACATGCCACCGCGCCACCATCCTTGGACCCATCTGTAAATAAGGATTTATATGTATTATATTTACTTTTTAATTGATTATATTCTTGTTTATATTGCAAGTCATTAGTTTCGGATTTTTAAATTGAGTGAGTGTTAGGTCGACTTGTGGCCTAACCAATTGCCAGGAGAGGAGAAGAAAGAAGACGGGAAGGGGCTATATGTTCTAGCTCAATGCCAGCAGCAGAAAGGAAAGGTTTCACTCTTATACCAAGAGGCGGAACAAGAGAGGCTTCTTGTTATACAGATCTTCATATAGTGGATTAAAGATACAGTTATATGCAGGGGTTTGACTCATTTGAATAAAGTTTTTTGTAATATACTGTAAAGTTAATTTTATACGGCGTTGTGTAGAGATGGCTCATCAGCCTCGACGTAGAGGCTGTCAACAGGTGAAGTTCTAAAGGAACCAAGACATAGTCTTAGACCTTGGTGGTGGACAGAATCTAAAAGTTTTAGATTACTGTTGCAGGCTCCACCATACACGATGGAGCCATAATCAATTTTGGAACGTACCAATGATCGATATAATTGTAGGAGGGTAGCTTGATCCCTTCCCCACTTAGAATTGGAAACGACTTTCAACAAGTCAAGTGCCTTCAAGCATTTAGTTTTTAGGGACTTGATATGGGGAAGAAAAGTTAGATGCGAGTCAAAAATTAAACCCAAGAACTTGGCTTCCTTAACGACTTTGATGGGAGAGTCATTTAGAGATAGTTCAGGGTCTTTATGCGGTTTATATTTTCTACAAAAATGGATACAATTGGTTTTGGATTTAGAAAATTTAAAAGCCGTTTTCAAGACACCATTTATCTATTTTGTTTAAACACAACTGCAGTTGCCGTTCAATAGTATGCATACTTTTACCGCGACAAAAATATTAAAATCATCCACAAAAAGTGACCCATCGATTGAATCACTTAAGACCTTGGATAAACTGTTGATCTTAACACTAAACAATGTGACAGACAAAATACTACCTTGTGGGACACCCTGATCCTGGTTATAATGGTCAGACAGGGTAGAACCCACGCGGACTTGAAATTGCCTATCAGTTAAAAATTCGGATATAAACTGAGGCAAACGGCCTCGTAAACCAAAATCATGTAAATCTTGTAAAATGCCATGCTTCCATGTCGTGTCATAGGCTTTCTCTAAATCGAAAAATATTGACACTGCATGCTGCTTGTTAAGAATGGCATTCTTAACAAATGACTCAATCGCACTAAATGGTCAATGGTACTGCGATTTTTACGAAAACCACATTGGATATTTGTGATTAAATTATTGGACTCTAAGTACCAAGTTAATCTGTTATTGACCATGCGCTCCATGGTTTTGCAAACACAACTAGTCAAGGAAATGGGCCTATAATTTGAGGGATCTGTATGATCACGTCAGGTTTAGGTATGGGTACAACAATGGCATCACGCCAAGATGAAGGAAATTGACGAGATGTCCAAATGTCATCAAAAATATTTAATAGTGTTTCTAAACAGGATTCAGGTAAGTGTTTCAGGAGTTGATAATGAATGTTATCAGCTCCTGTTGCAATATTAATGGGCTTGGTCAAGAGCCGTATGAAGCTCGTGGATAGAAAAGATTTCATTATAGTCTTCCCCATTATCTGAATGAAAATTGATTTGTTTCTTTTCTTGCAATTGTTTGTATTTTTTTTGAAATTTAGGAACATAGTTTGACGAGGAAGAATGCTTTGCAAGTGTTTCACCCAGTTTATTTGCGATATCAGATGTATCTGTTAACAATTGGTCCCCAGTTTTGAGATGATTAATGCTTGATTTGGTACCCTTACCTTTAATTCTCTGGATCATGTTCCATACCTTGGACACCGGCGTCCGTGAATTTATTTTCGAAACATAATTTTGCCAAGATTGGCGCTTATTTTGCTTAAATGTTCGACGTGCTTTAGCGTTTAAAATTTTAAATTTATCTAAATTATGCACCATTGGGTGGCGACGGAAATAGTGTTCAGCTTTTTCCGTGCCTTTCTAGCTTGTTTGCAGTCATTATTAAACCATGGTTTACGTATATGTGGATTTGTAGAGGACCTAGGAATACACTCATCGGCTATTTTGTGTAGTTCATCAGAGAATAATTGTACTGAATCAAGAGCATCAATAAAACGAGCAGGAGTTAGTTTGTCAATACAGAGTAATTCAAACAAAGGCCAGTTTGCTTTGTTGAAGTTCCATCTTGATGATGGAGCAACATCAGCAGGAGTGATTGTTTTAAGAATGGTCGGGGAAATGATCACTGCCACACAAATCACTGTGGACAGACCATTCAAATTCATTAAGCAGACCGGAATCAGTAAGAGATAAATCTAGACAAGAGTACGTACCTGTACCAGGATGTAAGTATGTTTTCGAATTATCATTGAAAATACACAGATCGTTGTTAGAAATAAAATCTTCCAATATGTTCCCATTTCTGTTTGTATCAGAACTACCCCAAAGTGGATTATGACCGTTTAAATCACCCATGATGACACATGGCTTGGGGAGCTGGTCATAGAGAGTCTGAAGATCAGTCTGCTGAAGAGAAGAAGATGGTGGTACATACAGTGAGCATAATGTGAAAACGATGTTTAGAGTCAGTCTGACAGCAACAGCTTGAAGACATGTAGTTAGGGAACAGGGCTATGTATAACACCCGTCTAACCAAAACGGAAGAACCCCCAGTAGCTCTAGGCCCTGGAGGAGAAAAGTAGTTATATGAATTATATTGTCTTACATCAAATTGATCTGTATTTTTAAGATAGGTTTCCTGTAAACAAAATGCCGATGGTTTGAAATCTTGAATCAGTAACTGTAAATCATTATAATTGTTCCTTAGTCCTCTACAATTCCACTGAACAATATTATTTGAGCAGTTCATGGAGGCTCAATGAGAGGTCGTACATTGGAGTGGGGTTTCCTCCCATGGCTAGGGAGCGAAGAATCGACCTCTATCTCCAAAGGTTCAAACTGATTTTGAACCTTTACGGAAAGAGTGTCTGAGAGGAAGGCACCTCAAATGCTGGAGAGTTCTGGTCTTATTTTTTGATTGCTTTTTCTCTTTTCTTCCAATTTTTGATATGTTTGATTGTGCAGGTGTTGATTCCGGCACAGATACTGGTTCAGATGAATGATCCATTGAAAGTTGTGATGCTACACGTTCTGTCTGGGAAGCTGAAGAAGATATATTTGACGGAGATGGAGTGATCTGATCATCGATAATGATTTTTCATGAACCCAAGATAGGGATGTTTGACAGGCTGTTGAAGTCAGGGAAGGTCTGGAGGCAGTGGTACGAGAGGACACTGCATCTGAGTACAATATAGTTGAAGCAGTTGAGAGAGGAACAAGCTTTTTCGCTTCAACATAGGAAATATTGTTCGTGTGTTTGATTTTTTGAATTCTTGTTTCACGATCATATAATGGGCAGGATTTTGATGAGGCCAGGTGGTCTCCGTCGCAGTTCGCACATTTGATGTTATTGGTGCATTCAGAAGACTCATGAGCGCCTCCACAGCAGGAACAGACCGTGTTGTTCCGGCAGAACTTGGACCCATGGCCAAACTTTTGACATTTAAAACATCGGAGTGGAGTTGGTACATATACCTCCACCCCAATGTTAAAGTATCCGGCTTTTATACACTTCGGAAGAGTCGAAAGTGCAAATGTAAACAGATAAGTAGTAAGTTTAGTAATACTGCCATCATCTCTCTTTTTGGTAAATCGCTTTACAGCGATCACCCCTTGATTTTTCAGCTCAGCTGCAATGTCCTCCTCACTCATATCAGAAAGACAATGAGCCCTGTCTCTGACTATACCTCGGCAAGAGTTTAAAGTTCTATGTACCGAGACAACAACGGGTGTATTGACGAACTGGTTTAATAGTAACAGATTATCCGATTGTTGCTTCCGCAGACATTCCACTAACAATGATCCGTTCCGGAGACGTGTCACGCCCTTCACCTCCCCACAGACACCTTGAATGCCCTTGGAAATAGCGAATGGGTTCAGTTTCAAAGGATTGTCATCTATAGATGAAAGCACAATGAATCTTGGCCAAGAGTCAACTGAATCAGGAGATCCTTCATCTGATGATGTAGATACTACATGTCTACGTTTGTGTTTTGATGAACCAGATTGAATGGAAAAAGCCATGGTGTAGGAAAAGTGTTCAACATCCCTGCTCCCCACCCGCCATGGAGTGTCAACAAGGACGGTGTTACAGCGGAAGCCAGGCTGTTCCACCAGGGCTACAGGGATGTTATACTCCAGCAAATAAAAACATAAATAGCTGTAGAATCTGAAAGAAAAAATGACATCATCGTTCGCCCATGACATCATTCTGGAGAAACACAGAATTCAGCGGTTTATATTGCCAGATTGGCCCATGAGCCACCGCCTTCTGGCATAGGACTCTAGGCATATTAATCTATTAATAATTTGTACATAATAATGCAAAATAGCCAAGACCAAAATAATAAAGTTTGTGCAAAAAGATGAACCATGCACAGGGCTCGGCGTGACCAGCCGATTGGTAGAACCGGGCCCATTCTACCACCCGTCTAGGTGAAGTAAGGGTCGAAGTGGTGTATTGGGCAAAGGAACACTGTTCCTGGAGCCCTTGCCCTCAACCACCAGAATCCCGTCCTCCACCGACACAGGGGCGCAACCCACGGCAAACAGGTTGGTGGACCTAATGTCCCCCCGGGTCCACAACGGGGGTTTGAAGGGCGCTTAGCGTTACCCAGCACCCACCACGAGGAGGTGGCCCTTCATGGGTGCCTTTTAAATCGGTTATGGTTCGGCTTCAAATGAAATTTAGAGACTATCAATTCGGTCTAACATTCATCTAATTTCCCAACACAGTACGTTTATCTCCTAATTAACTTTAAAACACGATTCAACAGGTTGCTTTAACACAGATTTATATATGAATTTCCCATTTGTTTTAAGCAGTAAGATAATCTTACTAGCCTGGGATTATCAAATCAAAGTCATGAAAGCAGTATTTTGCAGGAGTAATTTGTTAAATATGATACGTTAATTGTTAACAGTAACCACACTTTTCAGAGCGTTTTCACTCGTCCTTATTCGAAGGCATTATTTTTTATATTTCGTGATCTGCCTAATCGAGAATTTCTCACCCACGTGTTGTTGTTCTTGACATTGATCTCTGGAAGGTCTAGTGCAGATTCGATTGTTTACAAGCCACCGTCGCATGGCAGAAGTATTGCCGTGTATGTATGTATGTATGTATGTATGTATGTATGTATGTATGTATGTATGTATGTATGTATGTATGTATGTATGTATGTATGTATGTATGTATGTATGTATGTATGTATGTATGTATGTATGTATGTATGTATGTATGTATGTATGTATGTATGTATGTATGTATGTATGTATGTATGTATGTATGTATGTATGTATGTATGTATGTATGTATGTATGTATGCATGCATGCATGTATGTATGTACGTATGTTCCTTTGAACTTGTGGCGGATGCTGCCAGTACCATTGGGCACGCTTACCCTTTTGTATCGTGAGACGCAGTGTCCCAGAGTATTTTGCAACATGATTTAACCGGGACTGGTTAATCTTTAGCTTTGCGATTTACATCCTTAAGCTTCAAAAAACACGTTCTGCAACAAGCTCGTATGAAATCGTGTTCATATAAGAAAATGAAACTGTTTGTGGTTCCTGAAAATAAAAGTTAGGGACAAAGATTCTGGGAATGTTAATTTGTTATATTTTTTGTGTCGCAAATTTCAGGTTAATTGGAGATTTTTTCTGATCAAGAAATAGACCATAGATCTGAAAGGGAAATTATGTGCTGCAAAAAGTTGAGCTGGTTTCCCATGGTCCAGTGGTCGTAAATTCGGGTAAGAGATTTGCCATGTGTATGATCCGTGTTTGACCAGCATCAAGTCATCCATGGAATATTTCAATGAAGGCACAGTTGGGCGGAAGGATGCTGAATCGCAATGTCGAATTATAAGACCCATTTAATTGGGAAATTGCAACCAGATATTATTATAAAATACATCCACCAAAATGAAGGAAGGAAGGAAGGAAGGAACGAACGAACGAAGGAAGGAAGGAAGGAAGGAAGGAAGGAAGGAAGGAACGAACGAATGAATGAATTTCACAAAACAATGTCCGTAAGATCTCTAAAGAATCAAATGCTTATAACTTGAAATAGCTCTCCCTGCAGTTTCATTGCGTCTGTGTATAGTGTCATGAAGGGTCTGTCAACGACATGTGTCAATCACTAGACACACAACCGTCCTACATCGTAACGTGTTGGCAATTTTTTTATATTTTCTTTGACATCGCCAAAACATCTTTCTGCCTCAGGTAGCAATGTAGTGCCTTTCATTTCCCGTTTTAGAATTGTGAGGCATCTGATTGCAGGGAATCCATTCCGATCCAGCATCCAGTATCAGACCTAACATAGACAGTCTTTAAAGGCTTTCAGACAAACGTGGGTGCATGAACTTTTGGGGATTAAGCATTAGAGTTGCAATCCGTTTCATTTATTCACTCCTTATTTCAGTGTAACAAGCGAATCGCAACACTTTAAAAGTGACTAACTTGATCACAATTCAATGATATCCAAACTAGTAACAAAATCATACAAACTTTGTTTAATTACAGAAAATATAACAAAACAAAGGTATTATATGTCGTTATTTTTGTGTGGAGATTTTAACATACTCCTCGCTTTTATGAGTAAGCGTTCCCACCATTAGTGTTATAGATAATCACTACTGAACTAATAATTCAGTCAAAAAAGATATTGTAATGTAATCGCACGTTTAGGTTTAATTGCAATGTGCTTTGTAAAGGTAAACATGGACTAGAACTTTGGCTTCTTATCACTGTGTTTGTACACTGAACTATTTATTTTGATGGATTTATTGAGATGCGGTTGAGCATGACGAAACAGTTTCGATTCTGAATGAAGTTTCAATTTGAAAGTTTTCATGGTAATTATGTTACCAGCTCAATTTGTATTGTGTTTGTGTTTTCAATATATACAGTATACTTGAGATTAAAGAACACACATGAATCTATGACCTGGGTGACTGAAATGTAATCAAGTTTAATTCCTTGAAAGAGTACATTAAGCGTACCAATCGCACAAAATGTGTTTGTTTGAAAATAGAAACTGGCATCTTGGTCAACAAAGCAAGGGTACACACGCTTTGCGATCCAAAATCGTTTTGATAACGAAATCCTGTTTAGTTCATCAGTAATAGTTTCATCCAATGTTATGGAGACGCCTGTAAAATTCATTATGGTCAAGGACGCATCTTTGTAACAGGTTATAAATTTTGATTAAGCATAATATGCTGCTTATGGTTAGTTTACGATCTTAATGCCAATGGGCATTTTGAAATTTGGAATAAAGTAATCGTGATTGGGTGTGGTTAAACGCCGCCTTTAGCCCATATTACAGCAATATCACGGCGTGGGAAACCGGAAATGAACTTCACTCATTGTATCAATGTGGGGAATGGAACCCGGGTCTTCAGAGAGGCGAGCGAACGCTTTAACCACCAGGCTACACCCCGCTTCCATTTTGGGAAATATTTTATTAATTTCTCAAGTTATGTGGTTATATAATACTGAGTCAAAAAAGGAACTTCACATTCTTTCTTCAGGGCACTTTAAAAGAACAAGAAATGGTAAGATTGTTAAATTGTTATTATTTCATTGCTGAGATCTGTGTGATGTACTCGATACACTGACAGTGCCATAATCAGTTCCATTAGGCTACACCACCGTTCCAAAACATGGGTATACAGAATGTCAAGTCACAAGAATAAAAATGCGAAATTTCTCAGTTCAATATCGTGTATGGCCGACCCGCGCATTCACCACTGCCAAACACCGTCTCCTCATCGACTGCCTGATGCTTGTGAACACGTGGTTGGGGATTCTGCGTCATTACTCTTGCAAGGCAGCGCCAAGTTCCTGCAAATTCAGAGGTTGGTTCCTAAGACCACGAAGCCTTCTCCCAAGTGCATCCCAAACGTGCTCTATTGGATTAAGGTCAGGGGACCTCGATGGCCAGTCCATGACGTTGATTCCAGCGTTTGGAAGGACATGTCGTGTGAACATCGCGGTATGCGGCCGAGCATTATCATGCTGGAACCGTAGACCTGGGCCATGAGCCGCCATGAAAGGAACGAGTTCAGGGGTGAGCACCTGGTCGCGGTAAGCAGCAGCTGTGAGGTTTCCACGGATGACCAGAAGTAAAGAACGGTTGTTCCCACAGAAAGCACCCCACACCATGCAACTTCCGGCCCTGATTCTGTCGACTTCCTGTACACAACATTGGGCATACCGTTCACGACGTCGTCTCCAGACTCTATGCCTGCCGACCGCGAATCTGAGGGTAAACCTGGATTCATTGCTAAAGACGACTCGATTCCAGTCTCTCTGGATCCATCGGAGGTGACGTTGGTCCCACAGCAGACGTTGACGTTGATGAAACGGCGTCAATATTGGCCCACGATATGGACGTCGAGAATGGTTATTGGCAGCCTGCAACCGATTTCGAATGGTCTGTGAGGACAGTCGACCTCTAAACATCTCAGCCCTAGTTCGTGTAGCCGGCAGAAATCTGTCACGTAGGTGACGTAGGACGATTTGGCGGTCATCTGCTCGTGACGTCACACGTGGACGACCCGACCTTGGGCGATCAGAAGTGGTGCCAGTTTGTTGTAGACGACCTCGCAAGTTATACACATTGCTCTTGCGACGTCAATAACTGATCTTCCCGCTTGCAACATGCCAACGGCACGTTCACGTTGCACATTTGACAATCGTGGCATTTCAAGTACCGTTAGAACTGTGGTTTAAAAGTGTTTTTTCAATTCTTGAGGCCAATGCAAACACGTGCATATGAAGTTAACTTCGATGCGAAGATCACGTGATCGACTGCACGTGCAAAACCTGATTTGGCACTAACGTCATTTGCACGACGAATGGATGGGTTTGAGTGGGTTTTGCTAACGTTTTTCTAGAGTCGAAAGATAGGGATCTCATTTCGGATACATAGATGTATCATCAGAGAAAAGATATTCATTATTTTTCAAATTACATTTTGTGAAGTTTCTTTTTTGACTCAGTATATAAGCATGAATTCTCCGAGGCCGTTGTGTAATTTGTCTATTCTATCTTCAACCACAGACATTGAAGCGAAGTGTTGCCATCTACGTAATGCAAAATGCCTTTTATTTTTGACAGCACTCGTTCAGACAAACATAGCTCAAGGTAAACCTGCCTATCAATCCAGCGTGGCCTACAATGGTCACCCATTCTATGCCGTTGATGGTGTAACGGGAGGCCATTTCCATAGAGATCGCTGTATGCATACACCTAATGGCAAGTCCTGGTGGATGGTCGACCTTCTCAATGTCTACAACATATCTACAATCACTATTTTCAAAAGAACAGATGTTTGGTCAGGTATGTTCTGCATATTTGAATACATTGCAGTTGTACAATGTTTGCATTTGTAGAATTTAGTGTTGAAACATAAATGTAAACACAATCAACAAAACCATTATAAAATCATAAGAAATACATGCCTACCATATCATAAGCATGTGTGAGTGATTTACTATTAATTAATGATCGGGTGTTCTTGAGATATGTGTTCTCTGCCCTGTCACAATCACGCGCAAATTGTTCATCTGAAAATCTCGACCTTTTATGTCTTGAATTCCCGACATTGGGGTCGGTTCATTATTGGAAAGTTAAAGAGTCTTATGGGGCAGTTGAGGCGGATTCTCTTGCTGCTGTACCTGGTAAGTGAATCAGTGGTATTGACTATTTGACTATTATTGAACCATATTGGATTACTGAATGTTATTGAGCAAATATATTTAACAACTAAATGTATTCCGAGTCTGCTCAGGGGCGCTTATTGTGTGCAAATGAGACTATGTTAACACAATTCAGAAGGAATTTCGACATAAATGCAAGTGAAGCATGCATTCTAGAGAATTCGAACACTCCGATATCATGGTGTTCTAGGTCGGCTAGATCTTCTGAAGATAGAGGGCTTTCTCGGGCATCCTACCCTCTGTCCCGCATCCTCCCCGAAAGTCTGTGTCAACCAGATGGGCAATTTCACTGGAACATCCAAGACTGTTGCTTGTGAACAGGAGGTTATGGCCAGATATTTGAATGTTTCTCTCGATGACACGATGATGATGTGCGAGGTTCAAGTGTTTGGAGAAGGTAAGGTCTTTATTCAGACATTTACACTATGCATGAACGCCTCTTGGGATAACTGGTGTATGTTAAGATTGACTAGGTACACAAATCAAGACCAATTGGTTCAAAGTAATTTTACGATTGCGGGGCACAATGGAGAAGCCAAACAAACGTCAATTATCACCATGGAAATATGACATGGTGGTATGTGCTGGTGATTGTAATGATATCATTGATAATAATATTCATCTAGCTTCAATGGTGGTCAAGCCACGTAAACAGACCTGGGCCCCGCTTCACAAAGCTCCTCAAAACTTTCCTCGTAGCATATCTACCTCCTATACTGTAACTTCACTTACGATAGTCGTAGTGCTACGAGAGCTTTGTAATATGACAGAGGCCCATCTTGTCCACAACAGAATATATCCCTTTCCTAATGTAGATCGGACTATGCTCGATAGACCAATGCCGTTCCAGACGCTTTAACATTACACTTGACTACAAGTCTATGGATAGTTATTAACGCAACTAGTGACACATTCTATTGAATCTTAACAGACATAATGCAACACAACCTCAAAACTGGTCCACAATCAATAACAGGTCCAAAATAACTGTCTACATATATCTTGATCAGTTCAACTGCTACCAGCAACCTCCACCTCCTGTACCTTGTGCAATGCTGACAATTCCCGCCTGAATTCCCGTCTTTGATTTGACAAGAATTGGTGCACATTTATTCAACATATAAAACATATGAATACCCGCCTGTGTTAGAATTCCCCACAGGGGCCATAATCCCTGTGCCTGGGCTGATGCCATACGTGTGGATCCTTGCTCATGTTGACATTCATTTGTTTGTATCGTTAAACAGGCTGAATACACATCCTGCACTAATTCATTCCAACTTATTTACAGGCATTTGCTATAAAAATGTACAAATCCAAAAAGGTCGGAAGCAAAATAGTCCTTCAACCATGCAAAGCAGTTTGGCTTCGAGTCGCATGGAGTGCAGCAACATCTGTTACAGACACAGCTGTACGTTCTTCAACTACAACAGAGTGACTGGGGAATGCCAGACAGGAAGTGGCCTGGCAACTTCCGCTTCATCCTACGCTGCTGACTGGGACTTGGGCACAATCTGTTGAAGGGCGATTTCCCTGTAGAAATGTAGTTTTCCACCTATCAAATCGTTCATGGTGATAATCGAAATCATAGACTTTTTTAATGTCATGGACAGCTCTGTTTCTTGATGGATTGTGACATGGGAACTATTCCATAACGACGTTCATAACTGGAAGAAAATGAGAAATGATTTTCAGAGAAATGTGTTGTTCGGTCAAATATTTATCACGACCATTTGTAGCATCCATATTTAGAAACAAATTTCCACCACAATATAGAAGATATGAAGTATCTATACCGAAACGTCGCTATTGTATAATAACGAAGTTGATCATCCATAAAGGCTTGTCATTCCTAATTTAAGATCACTATAGCATTGATGTCCTGTCATTTTAATGATATGGAGTATTTCCTCATAGTCCTTGTACATGCTTCCTTTCGGTTTGTTAGCATATTTGTGCGCGTGCAAATCTGGTTGCGGAATATCTAAAACAGTTAACGTTGTTATCAGTATTTGTAATAACATTTTCCATTGGGAAGAATAATCTGACCATTTGTGTACCCTCTTCAATGGCTTTATCCGGAATCTCTAATGCGTATTGATATGCAGCGCTAACGTACTTCAGTTGGAATTGTTTTGTGTTCAATATTCCTGGCATCTCTGCTTGCAGTGCTACATGTTGCCTCTCCTGGTAATTAGAAGAATGTTGTATACTGATATTGATGAGATGCACTGTAATGTGTTGCTATTGTGAACACTCCTTCGCTTTGGTTACTGATTTCATGTTCATTGTCACTGTAGTCTTCGCATATAAAATATTATTGTGCGCTTGTTATCAATGGTAAACAGATGGCATACCTGTCAAAAAATAAATGTGTTGAACGTCGTTCAAAATTCATGTTGTCTTTGTAACCAGTAACATAGTGTCTGACTGTTTGGCAACCTATGGTTGCTACGGTGTAACAGTGTCATCTGTAGAAGCCATGGTCCATTAAAGAGCAGAAAAAAATCAGCTAATTCAACATGGACATATTAGGCGGTTATGCGTTACGTTTACAAAACCCGAAAGATAGCAGATGACGTGAGATCGCCAAACATTCGTCACCACTCGTCCCTTTCCGTAACCTCAAAGAGTGAGTGAGTGACTTTAGTTTTACGCCGCACTCAGCAATATTCCAGCTATATGGCGGCGGGCTGTAAATAATCAAGTCTGGAAAAGACAATCCAGTGATCAACAGCATGGGAACCGATTACATGTGTCAACCAAGCCAGTGAGCCTGACCACTCGATCCCGTTAGTCGCCTCTTACGACAAGTATGGGTTACTTAAGGTTCATTCTAACCCGGATCTTCACGGGTCGTACCCTCAAAGAAGACTCTCCCCTATCGATGGATGTTATGTGCGAAAATACGACAAACAAATCACAAAAACGCTCGTAATGATGGCGGTACTTTCATAAAAATTATCCTGACTTCTTAAATTGTTTATGGCATGTGATTGTTTAAAAGATCATGGAAAATATTCATCATCATATTGGAAGTACGAATAACGTAGCTAGTAGGATATTGTTGCCTTAGGGGAAGTTTTGTTTGTTTGTGCGTTTGTTCACATAACGGGGGCGTAGGGGTAGCCTAATGGTTAAAGCGTTGGCTCGTCACGCCGAAGACCCGGGTTCGAATACCCTACATGGGTACAATGTGTGAAGCCAATTTCTGGTGTCCCCCGCCGTGATGTTGCTGGAATATTGCTAAAAGCGGCGTAAAACCAAACTCAGTCAGTCAGTCAGTGTTTACATAACGGCTCTTATGCCCCAAGTTGTGCCTATTTCTGGAGAGCTTATGGGCTTGTTTTGGTGATTGTACGTCCGCTTCCTACATTAAGAATTTTACTATTATAAATTGCTACGAGTATTGAAACAATCTATAGTTTTTATGCTCTTAAAAAATGTAGGGAACTTTATTTTTAATTTTCGATTGAAAATATTGGGAGATATATCGGAGTCCATCAATGTTGATATGATAATAATGAGTGTTTTGAGAGATCATCACCACTTTCACTTCCTTATATAGGGGCGGTGGGGTAGCCTAATGATTAAAGCGTTTGCTCGTCACGCCGAAGACCCGGGTTCGATTCCCACATGGGTACAATGTGTGAAGCCCATTTCTGGTGTCCCCCGCCGTGATATTGCTGAAATATTGTTAAAAGCGGCGTCAAACTCTACTCACTCACTCCACTTCCTTATGACCATAGTTGTTTGTAGAGTAATTGCTCTCGAAAGATGAATGTTGTACTGAAGGCAGGAATGAGAGTCTGAAAAGGTGATATATCGTTTATATACAATTACAAAATGTAAGGGATATTCCATTTTGCGAGCATACTAGCCAATGCCAGTGCATATGAGAAAAGTAACATATATTATTATCTATACAGATGAAACATTTCCAAAGGAAAGGAATAAACTGAATTTTCTCCATTTTTTTGTTGTTGCAATTTTAGATTTGTCAGTGATTAAATTATCACCATCTTTAAGATGGTGAACAGCAGATTTTGAACCTTTGCTTTTTATTCCCTGCACCATGTTCCATACCTTCGACATTGGCGTGCGTGAATTAATTCTGGAGACACATTTCCTCCAAGATTGCCGTTTGTATTGTTTGAAGGTACAACGTGCTTTTGCATTTAGTATTTTATTTTATGACAGAACAGTTGGGTGATGGCGGAAATAATTATCTGCCCTATACCTCTGTGTTTTGTTCTGGGAGGTAGGGAGGGGGTCATCAATTTTGCACACATGCACTTGGGGGGTCAGCAGTTTTGTGCATAAAAACTTTCAAAATTATGCTTAAAGTTATGGGAGGGGGGCGGTGTCATTGATTTTGTACATGACATGCAGGGGCTCACTTACTTTGAAAAGGCATAACCCCAGTGACATCTGCAAGCCAACATTAAAGAACCGTGGCAGTCTGTACTTCCGGACACCAACTAAGTTTCTTTAGACCCCCGGGACTACATAAAACTTGATACATGCATGAAAAAAAGTATTTCTTTCAGTTTGTACTATAAGATTTGAATCAAAAAGATTATTGCACATCTGTCGTCATTCTGTAGCAGGGAGTATGTTGCCCCCAATTATGCTAAAAGAGAAACACTGTCTCAGCTGAAGTGATAATGCAGATTACGCATTCAGACGGTCATTCTGTCAAGTCAAACCCAAGTCTAACCTTCTTAAGTCTATGGACGTTTCTTTCGAAACAGGTTTGGAAATAAAACTAAGCAAGAATTGACAAACAAAACATAACTTGGCTAGATGTATTCTATATTGGTTTGAAATCAAAATATTCTAGCATTTTGGTACAATTCAACACGAACGTTTTTGAAGGTTGTTGTACATTATTGCCGGTAACAAAGTGTAATGACCAGATGCCCCAACACATGTCACACCTAGATGTGACTTCAGGCTTAGTACGTTTCGTTTTTGTTGCTATTGTCAATCCTCACGAAGTGGGAACCCGCTGACCACAATGCGAAGAGGTCACCCCTTCGGACTGACAAACATTAAGCATTTTTCAGATACATTAATCATGCTATCTCAAAACATTATGCATATGGACATTAATGCATAGATATTAACACTGCTTTATTAACC
This sequence comes from Haliotis rubra, assembly GCF_003918875.1. NCBI lineage: Eukaryota > Metazoa > Mollusca > Gastropoda > Lepetellida > Haliotidae > Haliotis > Haliotis rubra. The sequence continues at coordinate 375,489 of NW_025767441.1, forward strand.
TATATGATTGCCATTCATTAAGTATGTATTACTAATCTATATCTATTTGCATCTTAGATAGTTATTATTTATATTTAATTAGTGTATTTGATTAATGGTGGTAGGTGGTGGGAAACACATTATTTCGTATCTACTGATCTTCACGGATGGGTTGCCACGGAAAGTGATTAATTGTTCAGTGATACATGTACAGTAAGACTTAATCGCATGCACCGTTTCAATACACAATCCACATACTTACCTACACACTGTAGAGAGAGATAGTAATCACAACAAAGAACCACATAATGGTCTCTCGGAAAATGTTATATTAGACAGTTGAAACAGTCATCATCATCACATTTACAGTCCACTTTGTGTTCAGTTGTCTTATCGACTGATTCTGGTGAGAAAATGTCCGAATAATATACAATTATTTCCAAAGGTCAGATACTGTGTAGCCAAGATATGTATAAATTCATTGCAAGTATTTATATGACGCTAATCTCCATTCTTAATAATCATTACAACTGTTTTGTGCATTGTCTTGTCAGTCAACCAGTACCACTGTCACTATCATTAATTATTTTTGTTTAAGTTATGACATTTATGACCTTTATCGTTTATCCCTTTGACCCTGTCTGTTATCACACCAATAAGCCTTAGACAAAGACAACGATATTGTCTCTTTATCTGTTCATTGTTGTCCCTTCGTCTGTCCATTTTGTCCAGTGGATTAATATGGAATCGTTTCCATTCTCAGCTCCTTGGGGAGTTTAAACACATGCTGTGAGACGCTACATGGTATCCTTCCGGGTACCCATTCACAATCGGTTCAACAGAAGCAAACTCTTAGGTAACACCACATCTGGGACAGGACTGTATGGGACAATAAGACGGGTTGTGGACTTTTCGAACTTTACGTTGCCTTTACGTTGAGACCGATGGCCAATCTTTAAAACGTCGCCGTATCAAATTACCCTTACATTATATCACGAAACTATACACAAACAACTTAATTAAGAACTTTTGCAATAGGTTTTCAGCACGTACATAAAACTTCTTGTGGTGACCACGATGGAAAAATATGAGTTTTCCTGACCCGTATGATCGTTTGACTCATAACAAGGTGACTGCATAACATTGTCACAAAAACATTTAGGAGGCAAATTTAAAACCCCAGATGTGGAGAAAATACAACAGTCGTTTTAACAATCAGGTGATCATTGGCACAGGCGGTGACATCGCACATACAATTCATTCTCTTTAATATTGCATTTTATTTACACGAAGTATATGATGAGAGGCCCGCGATATTTATATTGAATGTTAGTATCTGAGTTTTAAGGGGTGTGTTTGAACTGATTAGATACTTCTAAAGATCAAACGTAGGTTGTTGTTTATGTGTCTATGATGGGGTCAACATGGGAGTGTTCAATATGCAATGCACACGTGGTGGTTTCAGAAAATATATGAACAACGCCGAAATTCTATTTACTCTTCTATGTCTCAAACTAAAAGCTGCTATGACCTTGATTACAAAAGAATTTCAATTACAAGGAAATATACCTTGTAGCACTTACACGAGCACCGATATGGGCGTGGTGTGTAGATGATTTGATCGGCTAATACTGCCCGACAACGTAGGCGTGTTAACGTTGCGAGTACAAGAACAACAATCGTGAAGTTTGAGATAAAATAGTTATACAACAAATTTGAAGACGTCGCTATAAGAACAAACGATGACTGGAAACATGTTTAGATTGACCATAACATAATGATCTGCGTTCTTTTACAACGACCCGTGAAGATCCGGGTTAGAATTGATCTTCAGTAACCAATGCTTATCGTAAGAGGCGACTAACGGAATCAGGTGGTCAGGCACGCTGACTTGGCTGACACATGTCATGTTATCCCAATTGCGTATCGATACTCATGATCGATACGCTGAATTGTCTGTTCCAGACTCGATTATTTACAGACCGCAATCATATAGTTGAAATATTGCTGAGTGCGGCGTAAAACAACAAAACAAGCCAAATACCGTTGCTTATCGGTGAATATTACCAAAGCCACTAAATCATTCACAACGGACCACATGTTCAATTTTGGCTATGCAACCACGAGTTAACAGTTGACACATTGTTTCTGAAATTCTAGCTGCTTATAGGACTACAGTATTCTCTTTAACTTTGTACGGTTCAAATGCCCAATAGCTGTGAAAACACAATGCCTTTTAGGCAATGGTCAAATTAACCTGTTATATGTGTCATTACACTTTCTTAGTACAGATCCTTGGGTGTGAGTAGCATTCGAGATTCCAAAAAATGTTCCCGTCCTAGTCAGCCATCTAATCCACTCAGCCACCGAGGCTTACACCAAAATGGTAGCCTAGACCTCATACTTTGTGTATCACGAGTGTCAATACCATAGCTTTTACAGCACGGTGTCTTTCAGAAAGTGGTCAAGCCTCAAATATAACACGTTACATTTGCCCGCTTTCTAAAAGCAAATGTGTATTCTTCGTACGTTTTAGTATTACTTCTCTATTTCAACAAACCTATTTGCTTTATCTACATTCATAAATCCCGTTTGATGCATTCATGTAAAACCTTATGAAAAGATTGTACTCTCAACTGAAGCCTAAACCTGCCTCTAATATTTGCCTGTTTATAGAAATGTGTGTTTAATTCCTTAACACATAACTAAACGCGTTCTTTCCCCAATATTTCTTACCTATTGTGTTTAACACTTGGATGTGTTTCTAGTCTGGATGCCCGTTGCTGGTGATCTATAGCCCATTTTTATGTTGTAATGTCTTAAATACTCTATGATTTTAGGTTACCTGCTAGTTTTATATCTCCAACTGTGATATACTAGTTGTATTACTGTCCTTTGGCGACAGATTTTAAAATATAAAATTATAAAGTATTTACTGTTTTAATCACGATATGGCTGAAATATTGCCAAAGTGACTTTAAATTTTAACTCACTCACTCAAGTCTGAATGCAGAGTGACCCGTACACTCCATGGGGCCTAGTTATTGTGTCCACCTCCGTGATATTCCAGGAATGTGCTACAAGTGACGTAAAGCATTACCAGCCACACGCACGCACTATCACTCACTTTCTCACTCACTCACTCACTCAAAACCCACACACTCACTCACTCACCCACTCACCCAACCACCCAACCCACCCACCGACCGACCCTCAATGTTTTATCTATGAGATGGAAATGGACCATATCTGGGTCAAGTATATAGATCTGGTGCCAAGTTAATACAATTAATTATATGCTCTCTATTTGCTTAATGGTAAGTTTCTGCTGGAATGTAATTAACTGGCACGCCATCATCCAGACTGTAATGCACTATGGACGGTATGGAAAAGATGCGTCAACATCCTTTGTAGATCTATCTTATCTTGAACTGTTTCTGGGAGGTCGTCCAATGTTAAACAATGTGCCCCATTTGTTACAGGTCAAAGTCTGTGGTATGGGAGCAGAAGGACATGTGGGTTGCTACTCTCTGTCCGCTTCAGATATGTCCACTGTGCCTGCAAAACACATCCTTGCATGACATGAAAAACAACTCCATCCTCCCCTCTACTAACTCACCCCCTCACTCACTCTGTACATGTTCTGCAGGCCCAGTCAGTGTCAGTAAAACTAGTTCTCTCTTCGAGTGCAGGGACGCTAGTACATTAAAATCAAAACGAACATGGTTATAAATATGTGGAATTGATATGTGTACTATGAAATAAAGGCATACTTTATTTTATAATTCGCTATGTTGCTGCGTATTTGCATTGCAAAAGCAGTTATGCTGACCAGCAATAAAAACGCAACTCAAAATTCATGAAAATTATACTTTTTCAGCATGAGTTTGGATTTGATACTTTAACACAATTGTTTTGATTTCTTGCATTACGTTTCTTTTGCTGGAAGGTGCATAAGTAAACCCCGTGAAAGAGAAATAGATATGTGTGCACACATAAAGAATATAGGAAACTAATTCAAGAAAATATTTATTAAAACTGTTTTCCCCACTTAAATGACATCCTGCAACGGTCAAGCTTTATCTAGCCATGGTTGTTAAAGAGAATATAACAATCAAGGGTCCTCAAGTCTTGCGATCGAATTGAATATTAAACCCCCTCTGATACACCCACCCCCAACCCGAGTAAGATCAACAGATTTGAGTAATTTTTCCGACTTACAAAATATAATGGTTAATACGTAATTTCTCTATGGTTTTCCCCAGAACTTATGCAATGTGACCTGTAGTTGCGTAAGTTAGACCTTTATGACAAACAACAAGCTGACAATTTAATCTGATGTCTAGACGGAGTAATAAACTCAGCTTGTGTCCACACCCACAAAGCTATTACGCTTTCAACAAATGTTTACAGTCATATTTTCTCATAATACTACTTTCCTTTAATGTCTGTTATATCCGGAATCTTTCCATTGTTGACTTAAAATGTTCAGTTTTGTGTGTCCACTTTGTAAAGAATTCTCTATGGTTCGTCAATATCCTATTTTTTGTATCTTATGTAACACTCAGCTATAATCCATGATGTGGAGGTAATATTCAATTGTTGGCTCAAGATGAACCAGTGATAGATATAATGAACATCAGTCAGTAAGGCATCGCATCTGACAATACGAAGAGTCCAGTAAGTTACTAGGGGCCTGTCCTTTCCATTTCAACGGGGACAATTGTTTTTATCTCTTGCTTTGACAGCTATTATTGTCAAATGACTTTACCATCTGAACGTTTGTTTTCAGATACTTTACGACTTCTCATTTCTAATATTGAACCCGCTGTATATCCTGTCTTCATTTGAAAAATATAATTGATGATGAAAACGATGGTGAACGTGGTTGTGGTTAGAAAGACGGATTAAGATAAATAATATGATTTTAGTGAAGGTGTTTCTCATCCCCAATAACCATGGGATCAAATCGGGGCCAAACCAATTCACTTTTTGTTTATGTCTCGACAGAAACTGACATCTAAATGGTATTCAATCAGTTCTCAGTCACCCTAGGGGGCGGTGGGGTAGCCTAATGGTTAAATCCTTCGCTCGTCACGCCGAACACCCGGGTTCGAAGCCCCACATGGGTACAATGTGTAAAGCTAATTTCTGGTGTCCCCCGCCGTGATATTGCTGTAAGATTGCTAAAAGCGGCGTAAAAGTAAACTCACTCACCCTAGGAGCCAAATAATTAAGACTTCTTCATCAAAAATCTTAAAAATGTTCCAGGTATATTATTTACAAGTCTGACTGAGATTTATTGTTCTTGAAAGTGTTTGAATCCAGACGGGGTTTCAACATTTATTTTATAGCCTTGGGTTGTGTATGTATCTTGCTGTATAGTTTTCTTTGTAGTTAGTGACTGAGTGAGTTTAGTTTTACGCCGCTTTTTAGCAATAACCACAGTGACCATCTAGTCATCTTTTCAGTCATCTGATATAAGGTAAGGTGGGGTGAACTGGTGTCTAACTCCGCGTTCATGCATATTACAAAGCTTGTACTAGTCATCCCAAATCCTGGTTGCATAATGCTAGCCTACAGGTTGATTGGTTGGTTGGTTTGTTGTTTAACTCCGAACTAAGCAATAGTCCAGCTATATGGCGGCGGTTGTAAATAATCATGTCTGTACCAGACAATCCAGTGACCAACAGTATGAGCATCAATCTACGCAATTGGGATACGATGACATGTGTCAACCAAGTCAACGATGTCCCTCCGGATTGCGCGAAAAACGATGACAACAGTTCGAAGCTCCACATCGTATGTTAACCAAAAATAAATAACGATGTCCCTCTGGGTTGTGTGATAAACGGTGATAATAGTTCGAAGCTCCCATATTGTATGTTAACCAATAATAAATAACGATGTCCCTCTGGGTTGTGTGATAAACGGTGACAACAGTTCGAAGCTCCCACATTGCATGTCAACCAATAACAAACAAGAGTCATCAGAAAATGACATATCACCCCGGTACCACATTTGTGAAAGAACAAATCATCTGACAGTTATAACTTAAAGTCCAGCTTGATTTTGTTAGACTAAGTCCAAATCGTTTCCATGGAAACCGGGATCTGCTTCATATATCTGCCAAGTTCTGTTGAAAGATATTGAACGGTTTTCGAGTTGTGCTCCGGAAACGAAGGCAACCTCTCCCTTTTATGACTAAGTCTGGATCGTTTCCATGGAAACCGGGAAAAATACAAATGCCAAAAATCTGCAAATAGCAAAAGGCACCACTTCAACATCTGCCTAATATACCTGCCAAGTTTTGCTGAAAGATATTAAGACGTTTTCGAGTTGTGCTCCTGAAACGAAGCCCACAACTCCCCTTTGCTCAAATCCAAATCATTTCCATGGAAACCGAGCAAAATGATAATGACAAAAATCTGTAAACAGCTACAGGCACCACCTCGGGACCCGGTTAATATATCTACCCATTTGTGCTGAAAAATAGTGACCGGTTTTTCGAGTTACGCTCCGGAAATGATTACGGACGGACGGACGGACAGACGGACGCACGGACAAGGCGTCGACCGGTGTGTGTGTGTGTGTGTGTGGGGGGGGGGGGGGGGGGATACTAACGATGTCCTTCTGGGTTGTGTGATAAAAGGTAATAACAGTTCGAAGCATCAGCGGTTATCCATACAAATATTAAAAAAATTGTTTCACGGTTAAGTATTATATGACTCAAGTCACGTCAACCTGGAAATGCTTCTTTGGTCAGAGTTTATCTGCACAGTTACTCTCAAGGGAACCAAGGGCAACCTTGTTTCCCACGAGAACCAACTGAGTCGTAGATAGAGTTGAACATGATCAATGCAGTTACGCTATGTTGCCTCATGTCGATATTATCAAGTGTTTTCGGATTTGTATTTGTGTCATTATTTTGAAAAAAATTCATTTCCTTACGATCTAATTGGTAAAGTTATGCAAACTGACAAGTAATGTTTTGTTCCCTTTGGTTTAGTTCTCAAGTCAGCTCGTTAAGTCTACTAGATCATCGTGTAAAATCAAATTCTTTTAATGACGTTATCATCGATTAACAATGCCAATCATTGTCAGTGCCGTCAATGAAGAAGTTAACGAGACGGATCAAATGCAGTTATTTGAAAATGCGTTAAATGGCTGTATCGACATTAACGCGATTGTATATGATGCTATATAATCACAGGTAACTTCTCCATTGTTCGTAATAGCAACGTTCGTCAACTACTTAATTATGGGCCTAAGTATCGGGACTACAACATTAAAATCATTATTGATGCTGTGGAAACACATGTCAAACAAGAGTCATCAGAAGATGACAAATCCCCCCGGTCCCCAAAGAAATGAAAGAACAAATCATCTAACAGTTACTTAAGGTCCAAATCTTTTCCATGATACCCATGACAAATATAAATGCCCAAAATCCGCAAATAGCAAGAGGCACCACTTTGGGATCTGTTTGATTTATTTGCCAAGTTCTGTTGGTAGATATTGAGTGGTTTATGTGTTATGCCCCGGAAACGAAATCCACCCCTTTTTGTAGACTAAGTCCAAATCGTTTCTATGGAAATCGAGAAAAACAAAATGCCAAAAATCTGTAAATAGCAAAAGGCACCACTTTAGGTTGTGTTTCTTACATTTACCAATTTGTGTTGAAACATATTGTTTTTGAGTTATGCTCCTGGAATGAAATGATTACGGACGAACTGACGGACAGACTAAAAGAGAAGATGAACCTGTAGAATGTCTTTCAGAGCGGGTTAAGTCTGTGCGTGCTGTTGTCATTGGCAGAATGCATAAACTGTAAAAGAGGAAACAGAATTGGAATAAACCCATTCTGTCCCAGTCTGACTGCCCTGCATGAGGTTGTAGTTATTCCCACTGACAAAGCCTCAAATAACATATCCATTATATGTAAAACCATTACATAAATTGTTTGATTAAAGAGCTTGCTACACGTGACATATATCAAATAATGACACATATAAGGCCAGTATGTTAACTGAAGACGATATTTGCCAAACCATTCAACGGTACAATCAACGTTTGTTAAACCTGTAGACATGTCCATCCCTCTTTTGTACGCAAAACTACATACAAATCCGTATAAATCCGAATTACGGACGGTTCATGGACGACCTCCAGTTACATGGACTGGTAACATTCCTTTAAGGACCCGCAATTCCGTGTTGAAGATATGCGCCCTATACGTGTGCCCGAAACCTATGACCGTGGGTACGTCGGTTTCTGTAATTTTCAGCGCCGTATTGGTACTCATGGTACCGACTGTATTCCGGGTGTGAATGCATGTACCCTACAACTTCATTTGTAGTAAATGCTCGGCTGGCCAGGCTCATTCAGGTAGTTGACCGTATGGCACAATAAGTATCCCTATTGCAAGGATCGATAGTTGTTGTAACCTCTGGATCGTCTTTTCAACAGGCTGGAAGGTTTAAGGACCACCGCCATATAGCTGAACCGCGGCATTAAAGAACAAACAGACCAATAAAATAGCTTCTCCCAACGCAATTATGTCCAGTTTCTAAGTGCAGTATCGATTGCTACAAGAACGCATCCGATGTGTTCGTGAACTACAAGACTGACGAGGTCAAACAGACCATCAGCACCATGTTTATGTGGCATACTGATTTCCTTATAAGCTTGCTACAATTTGTCAAGTGAATTTACTTGTCTTGATAAAGTTCGGGTTATAGATGATCCATAGCAAACACTGATGAGGGTAAGAGAGGGTGAGGGTCAGTGTACATTGCATGTTATGACAATTGGGCCCCTTTTCACAAAGCTCTCGTAACCTTTCTCGTAGCATTCGTACTTCCTATGTTACAGTATAGTTGGTACGATTGCTACGAGAAAAGTTAAGAGATCTTAGGCTTACGAGAGCTTTGTGAAATGGGGCCCAGGGAACAATGACGCGCAATCAGCCATGGAGTTGAGTTTCAAAATCCGATCCATTTAGACGTTTTACAACAGTTGTTGCTTGGGAACTAACACGGATCTTCGCGTGTGGCAATAATGTCAGTTGGTACTGATGCTATGCGCCTCGTCACCAGGGTACCAAATACCCCCTTTACATCTTTACTTGTTGGCATCATATTCACAGAGCGAAACGGTTCCAGCTCACAAAGAAGTGTGTTGCATTGTACAAGACCAAAACACTGATATCGCAATACATTGAATGCATCATGAAAAATGAATGATCCTCACGCAGTTACAACGTATCATTATCGTACTTTAACATCTGCTAATTAGGATATGGATTGCCATTAATGATCAGTCTTACTATGGATTCTACAGATTAAAAACATTTCTACAAACAGCAAGGGATCCATTTACTACTTCCAACAAAATTGATTTCATCAGATAAATTAACACGTCATGAACTGTAAATCTCTACGGATGCAGACACATCTTCGCAAACTGCATCTGCTGAATCAGGGGCAACACGGAAGGAGGATGGGCTTCGTCATCAGGGACGACTCACAACAGACACAGACATGACGTCCTTCACAGATATGATGTACATCGTCGTGTTGTTTCTTCTTGTTGAATACTTGAAGGTAACAGGTAAGCAGTTCCTGTTTTTTAGTCAAGTTGAATAGTGTAACGATAATCAGAAATTAACGGTTTGATCAGCAACGTCTATTTCGACGAATGGTTTATTGATAACAGAAACATTCAAGCCAACTTTAGAGATCTAACTAGGTAATTGGATACTATCGTTATAAATGTAAAGGGTACTGTAGTACACAGAACGAACAGTCACCGAAATAATTATGGAAAAGAAAAAGACAAAACTTTCCTTAAAGGTCACATGCAACCAAAAAATCAAACATAATTAAAACACAATTATCACTTCTTCATGACATATAATATACATTGCTGGTTATGAAAAAACATATAAACAAAATTATAAGCATACAATCGCAAATCAAAAGTGCAATATTGTGTACTTGGGTTTACTTCCCTCGAAACGAAGCAGCCGGGATACCGAACCCAGTCAGAGCGGGTGGGTGTGCACTCAAGTGTAACGGCTGGTTCATTTGCAGATGCCCTCAAGGCTCATTGTGAGTGTATATATAGAGATGTTGGGTTTTGTAAATACATGCTCATTTTTTGTGTATAACATTTTGCAATCAACAGACATCATAACATGTCATGTGTTCAAGTATCACACCTGCCTGTCTGTGTAATTACATAATGTGACAGAGACCGAACTCGGGCCATAAATCAATGCATTTTGTTTATGGTGTATAGCCTGATTGGTGTTAAGTTCAAATTGCATGTGGTCAGTGATCGCAGTTGTGTGTTGAATATTGTCATTAGCAGACAGGCAGGCAGACACACACACAGCAAAAATAACTTGGTTTCCGCAATGCGGAAACCTGGTGGAAAGTGGACTGAAACTTAAGTTTCCACCTAGAATCCAGTGAGTTTCCGTTCTTTTACATTGAGTTTCCGCAATAACGGAAACTTACAATTACCCACTTTCTAAGGGTTTCCGCACGGTTTCCGTTACCCACACTCCGACAAGTTTCCGTTGAGTTTCAGTTGTTAACTTTGAATCCATCAGGTTTCCGCAAGGTTTCAGTTATTAATAAGACTCCAACAGGTTTCCGCATAGTTTCAGTTACCAACAATCCGACATAGTTTCCGCATAGTTTCAGTTACCAACAATCCGACATAGTTTCCGCATAGTTTCAGTTACCGGTTTCAATTCACAGCAAAAATAACTTAGTTTCCGTTCTTGCGGAAAAACAGAATGGATACTGGGTAATGTAGGTTTTCCGCTAGGTTTCCGTATGCGGAAACAGACAATGCGAGTTTCCGCATAGTTTACAAAACTGAAACTAACAAATCTAGGTTTCCGTCAAATTTATTTCTACAACTGGTGAAACTATCATTATGCGTTTCCATTTAGTTTCAGTTCGCTGAAACATTCATAGCAAAATGACTTAGTTTCCGTTATTGCGGAAACCTATTGGATACTAGTTTACAAAACTAATGTAGGGTTTCCGGTAGGTTTCTGTTGGTTTCAGCTTAGATGAAATGGCAAACTTAGCTTTGTGCTGTTCCATTGGGGGACAATATTTACTTACTGTTACATTTGCAAGATAATTTCTATATACAGAATCCAGCTAGGGTCCATGCAGGAAGCAAAAGTACTGTACGTTCCCGTAGTCCCTAGTATGTTGATCAACCTTCAGGTGTTTGCAATCTATAGCCCATTTTTATACTGTACCGTTTAAGTGTTTATGGTTACATGCCAGTTTTTAGTGTACATTTGTGATAGACTAGTTATTTTACTGTCCTTCGAAGACAGGTAAGTATATAAGTTTGTTTTTATTTCATGTACACATTTACAAATTTAGATTTACGACTTTCCTAGTCACGATATGGCTGCCGATGTGACTTTGTAACTCACTACCATTCTGCATAACTTGTGAATGTACCATTTATTACATTTTACACGAAAAACAACAAACACAGTAACACAGTCACTAATATGATTCATCTGTTTCATTATTTTGAACAGCTCACATTTCAACAGAACCCAACAGGAACGCGCATACACTTATATTTACATAACCAGGCGTCAGCTCCATGGCTCACGAGTCTGTACGAGAAGGCGAAGAGCTGTACATGTATACAAACAATTGTACATGTAGATTAACAGTTGTACATGTATAGAAATACAACACCTTCCCACAATGAGAGAGTTAGAGTACATGGCTTGTGTCCAGTGTGCAAATATAACTTTATCCGAAACATGTTTGTGAAACACCATTCAGTATTTCTAGCTATGTACGGAAACACAGCATCACCTATGTGAGTGAGTGAGTGAGTGATTTTGTGTGCATGTATGTATGTATGTATGTATGTAGGTAGGTAGGTAGGTAGGTAGGTAGGTAGGTAGGTACGTACGTGAGAAGCCACATCAAGAGGGAATCTTCAGCATTGGAGAACACAACTTCTGTATGAATATGCAAATACAAATATGTCAAAACCCTACAACATTTTATGCATATGATGAAATGATGTCTACTAGTGCAGGCATAACATACTTGCTGTGGTATTTATTAAACAGATTTCAAATTCAAATGTTTATTGTATGAAAGGTCATGGGCCCATATACATGAAATGAATATTTGAAGCTGCCTCAATGTATCTTAACATATACACACTAACAATCTCAAATAGTAAAGACTTGGCAACTTGCTGACAATCATGAAGCTTCTATTGCACTCATACTGAGCAGACAGCCATCCTCTGATCTGGTACATATGAAGCAGAGCCTGAGATGAGACATTTATTTTGCCACACAGAGAAAGGGGAAATATAACCAAGTTGATTAAAACAAGGCTTGAACCAGTCCACAACTGCAAACAGATGGTGTATGCTCTACTTAAGATCTGTGGGTGAATATGAAGAGTCCTGGTTGATGTCTGGCACAAACATCGTTGCCATGCTCATAGTCCCACACAGACTCTGCATCATCCTGCAAATACAATACATACAATGCTTACTAAAACTACAAAAACAGCCATTGGACATGTCACTTATTTGATTGATTTGGTACCAGAAAATAGTAGCCAACCCAGTATTCTGAAGCAAATTGTGGTAATATTTATTACTGTTACTGTACTCATATTCAAGGTAACATCTACTACGAAATCGCCAATTGAAATCTAAGCATAGGTAAGACGGTACATACATATTTTAATAGATACGAATCATGTTTAAACACTGAATGTAACACCTGATTATATATGTGATCTTATTCATTTCAAATTGAAATGACCAACTCAATTCAGAAAAGCATACAAAACCTAACATTTCCCATGAATGAAAAATCGTGAGTATTTCTTAGTTTTATCAACCCTCTAAGGAAACATTCACAGCAATATAATAACATAAAATATTATTTTTTAATGTGACCTTTACTTTAATTTAAAAACTGTAAAATGTGTAACACAACTTATTCACTTTCAGTTACAGTTACATATCTGCTATACAATAAATAAATATATTCGTTATTGATATTTGATGGATAACAAAGGGACAGATCAAACTTAAGTCGTTATGTGAAACCTATGAAGTGAAGTATCTTTGACGACTAACCTGATGAGAAACTGCCGTCCATTCCAGACGGATTCCTTGTTTCCTTGAAACAAACGACTGGTAGTGCGGACAGAAAACTGGTCTTTTTCTTGGAACTGAAAAACATAACAACTTATAATTACACTGGAATCCACGCACTGTTACATTTTGAGTGATTATATTTTTCACAAAGATAAAGGAATTTATTCTATGTATCGTGTTTACTTGTTTTTGAATAAAATATTGGTATGGTGTAACTATAAATGATTACCAAGCCAAGCCTCTTGTCAATCTCCAACAAGTGGATCCACAATACGTATCTGTAAATTGAAAAAATGATTCTTTTAGAAATGTTATACGTGACTTGTGTCAATGCATTGTAAGGCTAAGAGGTTTAATAATTGATTACACAAATTATTACACAAAGCTATGAGTGTAAAGTATATGAAATAATTGTTTTAATGGTTATAAAATGACAAAATAGATGAGTTGCTTGCTTTCCTATCATGCTGCATACTATTTATTTTTTGTTTTGTTCGTGTATCAATGGAATGGAGAGGTATTCAAATAAGCCATTGCGGCTTGTTTACCAATCCTGGTTCAATTTGTTTTGAATAAAATATGTTCATAGATGAACTGGTATAATTGGATAAATACCGCCATATAGCTGGAATATTGCTGAGTGCGGCGTAATACCAAACTCACTCACTCAGATATATTGAGCTGACATTACATATAAACTAGTAATAAGTAAACTTATAATACATGGGAATAGTATACGTAGATCTAGGTGTAGAACTGAAAAGAATGAACATGATATAAGCATGTCTAATACACTTGCATGTTTTGAGCATGGTAAATTTGATAAAGTTTTACTCAATATTTTCGTAAACTCGAGACAGGGTTTTAAAAGCCTTTTGCCACTGATGAGTAGCTCGATCAGGACTTTTATAAAGTAACGTGAATATGTTTTCAGATTTATTCACTGTTAATTATCTCTAGGCCTACATGTTGATGCTTGACACTGAGGAGGAGCAATTAGTGCCCATAATGCGATGAAAAGACCCTTAAGCCCATACAAGCCCACTGTTGTCACTTTGGGTACTCACATTCAATCTGCTCATTTCCACCTTTCACGGTCCCCTTTGATGTCGGCAATGTAAACAAAATAAAACAATGGCGACCGGATCACGTCCACGCGAGACTACCTAAATCATTATAAAAACACACAGCTGACATTTTAGGTGTATAGTGTATGTTTATTTTGTTGTATAACGCGGAAGATATTGTCAAACTGTAATGTTAGATTAAAGATTAAATAACAACAACAAAGTGTTTTTCCCGTGAATCTTTGCTTTGAGAGGAGCGCCATTTTCATAGCCGCCTCAGTTTCCCTCAAAGCACTGGAAGAGAGAATTCGCTACCTGGAAAGAAAGATGGAAATGGCTGCGAAAAACTCGCAGTACCGACCCTATCAGGTAAGACCAAGTTATTTTGTTGTCAAATAACATTTAATGAATTATTATTTACTTTACGTACAGAAATCCGGATTGGTAAACAAGCTAATCTGTCGAATTACAGCCACTGGCCATAGGTATTCGTCACTATGCATTATTCGACTCACATGTTAATTTGGTGCAGCTAGACATATGTCTTGAATTTATTTCATATCCGTTTGATATTGTTCATATTTTGCACATGGGTCATGAATCATCTAAGCTACAAAGACATAATTTCCGTTTTATTTTCAATTCAGTGCGTGTCATGGTTATGGCAATTTTTAACATGGCGGTCTATGGGGAAAGAATACGCAATGTTATATATATGTTGCTCATGTAACTACAATGCGGAAAATTATGTATCTGTGACCAAGATGATTTCCTAACAACCTGCAAAATTTGACAACCAAATATGGAAAACTGAATTAATGAAAATTACACAGCTACACTAAAATAGCATGCAAGTCTATGAGAATTTTGCCGACTGACGTAAAGTCCCATGACTGTATAAGCAGTTTTGCTCGAACTATTTTCAAACGATGGTGAAGTAAAATAAGTCTATCTAAAACTATACTACAATTTTGAAAAATATAGCAAATAGATTATATATTAATGGATTTGTTTTATTCATTTAGGCTGTTGTGAGGAAACATGTGCCACGACTTCTCCTGGAGGAAAAGATCACCCTCTCATACTGAAGGTATGTGTTTATGGTACTACGAAATATAGACATAATTTCACTTTGAATATTTTATTATTATGCTTCCCTAGATACATTTTCACAAAATGAACCATACTAAAGTTACATTTGCAAATGGTTTGAATAACCGGTAACTTAATCATGATTTCAAATTGGAACAAATAAAATCTTAACTTCACACCTGTGTGAAATTGCAGTCAAACTGACCCCTTGATTTTTACATACCGTAATTACTCCAAGGTTATGTCACATCAGGAGATAACTCGACTCCATTCATCAGGATGTTTATATCCAGGCCGTTCACTTACTGATTGCATAATCTAAAGTGATAAATCATGTAGTTTGCTTGTTGCTCGCTGCAAATTTAAAACTCGAATGAATGAATGGGGAAATGCAAAAGAAAAGTAACGTGTTATTGTTTATTTTTTTTTCCCAGCAAAGCTGATGATGATGAGTCTGGAGACTGTATAATGAATGACCAAGGATGGTCAGCAGGAACATGTGAAGGTAATTTTGACCTATCTGTAGCGACTTTCATTATAAATAGTAAATAATTTCAAATTAATGGTGTAGAGACAAGGTTTATGGATGTCAACTCCTTGATTATGTGAAAACGTGTTTCAGGGTGAATGCTTACCCCTTCGTCAGGTGTAAGCATTCACTCCGAAACATTGTGTTTTCACATAATAAAGACGTTGACATCCGTAAACATTCATGTCTTGAAAGACTAGATGGTGTAAACATACAGTCACTACTGGGTGAATATACTTGTGCCTTCAACAATACGACTGACTGACTGAGTTTGGTTTTACGCCGCTTTTAGCAATATTCCAGCAACATCACGGCGGGGGGCACCAGAAATGGGTCAATACGAACTGTAAGAGATTGAATATAGCAATTTGATGAAAATCTATTACTAGTACCATTATTACTATATAGAAATGCAATAAATGTTCAGATATATATATAACGTATTACTACCTCTGGTCTGGGAAGCATGTAACTCCAGAGCAAATTTTGTATAGATTGTGTGTCCTCTTTAGAAAATAAGATTTTTCATTCGGTTAATGAAGTGTGATGAATTGCATAATTTGAGTTTTGAGAAAACTAGTGCAAAGTGTGATTGTTCAATTCTCTTTTATTCAACCTTCCTTTTGGATTACTCATTTTAAATCATCCTTGGCATTTTCAGTTTCTTGTTGATTGATGTTTGTGTAATTTATCCAAATAACCTAGTAATTCGTTATTACCTGCCATTTTCAGAAACTTGCACAACGCCTAAACAGACTTGCATCTATCGATTGGCCAGATAGACGAAAGAAAAGGTAAGCATAACACTCACCATAGATATGACATCACCAGTCGTGAGTGACGAAGATGACGTCAATTAGTTGCATTCCGTCTCCTTTGTCTGGGAGTCCAGCAAGCTTAGGGCATACACGACGACACTGAACTTGGAAAGAATCTTCACCTCCACTGCTCTCGTCATGGCCAACGTGAGGACGACGATGAGGCATCCAACCCACCGGAGGGATCTCCGCCCAGGGATGCCCCTTATTGGGCTAACTGACCAACTCTTGCAATATAATTGAATTTATTTTTAATTTCATAATGTAATTTTTATTTTATTTTATTTTGTATTGTAAGCTGTATGTTGTGTTATTGTATGATGTATATCATAGTGGATGTTTGGCGATAGTTGTGACATAGAGTCACAGCAAAAATAACTTGGTTTCCGCAATGCGGAAACCTGGTGGAAAGTGGACACACTCTATGTCACAACTATCGCCAAACATCCACTATGATATACATCATACAATAACACAACATACAGCTTACAATACAGTGGGTAATTGTAAGTTTCCGTTATTGCGGAAACTCAATGTAAAAGAACGGAAACTCACTGGATTCTAGGTGGAAACTTAAGTTTCAGTCCACTTTCCACCAGGTTTCCGCATTGCGGAAACCAAGTTATTTTTGCTGTGACTCTATGTCACAACTATCGCCAAACATCCACTATGATATACATCATACAATAACACAACATACAGCTTACAATACAAAATAAAATAAAATAAAAATTACATTATGAAATTAAAAATAAATTCAATTATATTGCAAGAGTTGGTCAGTTAGCCCAATAAGGGGCATCCCTGGGCGGAGATCCCTCCGGTGGGTTGGATGCCTCATCGTCGTCCTCATCGCCACCGCGACGAGAGCAGTGGAGGTGAAGATTCTTCCAAGTTCAGTGTCGTCGTATGCCCTCTAAGCTTGCTGGACTCCCAGACAAAGGAGATGGAATGCAACCAATTGACGTCATCTCGTCACCACGACTGGTGATGTCATATCTATGGTGAGTGTTGTCGCTACCTTTTCTTTCGTCTATCTGGCCAATCGATAGATGCAAGTCTGTTTAGGCGTTGTGCAAGTTTCTGAAAATGGCAGGTAATAACGAATTACTAGGTTATTTGATAAATTACACAAACATCAATCAACAAGAAACTGAAAATGCTAAGGATGATTTAAAATGAGTAATCCAAAAGGAAAAGCTGAATAAAAGAGAATTGAACAATCACACTTGCACTAGTTTTCTCAAAACCCAAATTATGCAATTCATCACACTTCATTAACCGAATGAAAAATCTTATTTTCTAAAGAGGACACAATAATCTATACAAAATTTGCTCTGGAGTTACATGCTTCCCAGACCAGAGGTAGTAATACGCTATATATATATCTGAACATTTATTGCATTTTCTATATAGTAATAATGGTACTAGTAATAGATTTTCATCAAATTGCTATATTCAATTCTTACAGTTCGTATTGACCCATTTCTGGTGCCCCCGCCGTGATGTTATGCTGGAATATTGCTAAAAGCGGCGTAAAACCAAACTCAGTCAGTCAGTCGTATTGTTGAAGGCACAAGTATATTCACCCAGTAGTGACTGTATGTTTACACCATCTAAAGTCTTTCACATGACAGCATGGATACGATGTCACCGTCAACATTATGTGAAAAACAACGAAGCTGGAAGTGAATTACACCTGACGAAGGGGTAAGCATTCACCCTGAAACACGTTTTCACATAATCAAGGAGTTGACATCCATAAACCTTGTCTCTACACCATTAATTTGAAATTATTTATATTATAATGAAAGTCGCTACAGATAGGTCAAAATTACTCACATGTTCCTGCTGACCATCCTTGGTCATTCATTATATACTGGTCTCCAGACTCATCATCAGCTTTGCTGGAAAAACAACAATAACACGTTACTTTTCTTGCATTTCCCCATTCATTCATTCGAGTTTTAAATTTGCAGCGACATTTATACCAACAAGCAAACTTTACAGATTTATCACTTTAGATTATGCAATCAGTAAGGAACGGCCTGACATAAACATCCTGATGAATGGAGTCGAGTTATCTCATGACATAACCTTGGAGTAATTACGGCATTGTAAAATCAAGGGGTCAGTTTGACTGCAATTTCACACAGGTGTGAAGTTAAGATTTATTTGGTCCAATTTGAAATCATGATTAAGTTACTCGGGTTATTCAACCATTTGCAAATGTAACTTTAGTATGGTTCATTTTGTGAAATGTATCTAGGGAAGCATAATAATAAAAATATTCAAAGTGAAATTATTATGTCTATATTTCGTAGCACTACATAAACACATACCTTCAGTAAGAGAGGGTGATCTTTTCCTCCAGGAGTAGTCGTGGCACATGTTTCCTCACAACAGCCTAAATGAATAAAACAAATCCATTAATATATAATCTATTTTGCTATATTTTCAAAATTGTAGTATAGTTTTAGATAGACTTATTTTACTTCACCATCGTTTGAAAAATAGTTCGAGCAAAACTCTTATATACAGTCATGGGATCTTAAATATACGTCAGTCGGCAAATTCCCTCATAGACTTGCATGCTATTTTAGTGTAGCTGTGTAATTTTCGTTATATTCAGTTTTCCATATTTGGTTGTCAAATTTTGCAGGTTGTTAGAAATCATCTTGGTCACAGATACATAATTTTCCGCATTTCGTAGTTACATACATATATATAACATTGCGTATTCTTTTCCCCATAGACCGCCATGTTAAAAAATTTCAAGCCATAACCATTACACGCACTGAATTGAAAATAAACGGAAATTATGTCTTTGTAGCTGAGATGATTCATGACCCATGTGCAAAAATATGAACAATATCAAACGGATATGAAATAAATCTAAGACATATGTCTAGCTGCACCAAATTAACATGTGAGTCGAATAATGCATAGTGACGAATACCTATGGCCAGTGGCTGTAATTCGACAGATTAGCTTGTTTACCAATCCGGATTTCTGTACGTAAAGTAAATACATCGATTCATTAAACGTTATTTGACAACAAAATAACTTTGGTCTTACCTGACAGGGTCGTGGTACTGCGAGTTTTCGCAGCCATTCCATCTTTCTTTTCCAGGTAGCGAATTCTCTCTTCCAGTGCGCTTTGAGGGAAACCGAGGCGGCTGGTGAAAATGGCGTCTCGCAAAAGATTCACGGGAAAAAACACTTTGTTGTTGTTATTTAATCTTTAATCTAACATTGCAGTTTGACAATATGTTTCCGCGTTATACAACAAAATAAACATACACTCATATGCACCTAAAATGTCAGCTGTGTGTTTTATAATGATTTAGGTAGTCTCATGTGGACGGTGATCCGGTCGCCATTGTTTTATTTGTTTACATTGCCGACATCAAAGGGGACCGTGAAAGGTGGAAATGAGCAGATTGAATGTGAGCATTCCAAAGTGACAACAGGGGCTTGTATGGGCTTACAGGGTCTTTCTATCGCATTATGGGCACTAATTGCTCCTCCTCAGTGTCAAGCATCAACATGTAGGCCTAGGAGATAAACAGTGAATAAATCTGAAAAACATATTCACGTTACTTTTAAAGTCCTGATCGAGTTTCATGAGTCCTACTCATGAGAACGTGTGTTAGTGGCAAATAGGTGATTTTTCAAAACCCTGTCAGGAGTAGGCAATATACGAAAATATTTCTGCTGGACGTAAAACTTTATCATGTAAGTAATTTAACTATTGAGCTCAAAACATGCAAGTGTATTAGACATGCTTATATCATGTTCATTCTTTTCAGTTCTACACCTAGATCTACGTATACTATTCCCATGTATTATAAGTTTACTTACTAGTTTATATGTAATGTCAGCTCAATATATCTGAGTGAGTGAGTTTGGTATTACGCCGCACTCAGCAATATTCCAGCTATATGGCGGTATTTATCCAATTATACCAGTTCATCTATGTTGGTGTAAACATATTTTATTCAAAACAAATTGAACCACGATTGGTAAACAAGCCGCAATGGCTTATTTGAATACCTCTCCATTCCATTGATACACGAACAAAACAAATAATAAATAGTATGCAGCATGATAGGAAAGCAAGCAACTCATCTATTTTATCATTTTATAACCATTAAAACAATTATTACATATACTTTACACTCATAGCTTTGTGTAATAATTTGTGTAATCAATTATTAAACCTCTTAGCCTTACAATGCATTGACACAAGTCACGTATAACATTTCTAAAAGAATCATTTTTTCAATTTACAGATACGTATTGTGGATCCACTGACTTGTTGGAGATTGACAAGAGGCTTGGCTTGGTAATCATTTATAGTTACACCATACCAATATTTTTTATTCATCAGCATTTAGTCAAAAACAAGTAAACACGATACATAGAATAAATGTGAAAAATATAATCACTCAAAATGTAACAGTGCGTGGATTCCAGTGTAATTATAAGTTGATATGTTTTTCAGTTCCAAGAAAAAGACCAGTTTTCTGTCCGCACTACCAGTCGTTTGTTTCAAGGAAACAAGGAATCCGTCTGGAATGGACGGCAGTTTCTCATCAGGTTAGTCGTCAAAGATACTTCACTTCATAGGTTTCACATAACGACTTAAGTTTGATCTGTCCCTTTGTTATCCATCATATATCAATAACGAATATATTTATTTATTGTATAGCAGATATGTAACTGTAACTGAAAGTGAATAAGTTGTGTTACACATTTTACAGTTTTTAAATTAAAGTAAAGGTCACATTAAAAATAATATTTTATGTTATTATATTGCTGTGAATGTTTCCTTAGAGGGTTGATAAACTAAGAAATACCCAATGATTTTTCATTCATGGGAAATGTTAGGTTTTGTATGCTTTTCTCAGTTGAGTTGGTTATTTCAATTTGAAATGAATAAGATCACATATATAATCAGGTGTTACATTCTAGTGTTTAAACATGATTCGTATCTATTTAAAAATATGTATGTACCGTCTTACCTATGCTTAGATTTCAATTGGCGATTTCGTAGTAGATGTTACCTTGAATATGAGTACAGTAACAGTAATAAATGTTACCACAATTTGCTTCAGAATACTGGGTTGGGTACTATTTTCTGGTACCAATCAATCAAATAAGTGACATGTCCAATGGAAGATACAATATACATGTATACTACAGATCTTTCCTTTGTGATTGTGAAAAAAATCTTTTGGTTACATCTACAAATTAGTCGTTCTAATTTTATAATTTCATTGTGATCAGATGTACCACTGCATGTTTTTGAATATGTATACATGAGTTACTTTGGCTGTTTTTGTAGTTTTACTAAGCATTGTATGTATTGTATTTGCAGGATGATGCAGAGTCTGTGTGGGACGATGAGCATGGCAACGATGTTTGTGCCAGACATCAACCAGGACTCTTCATATTCACCCACAGATCTTAAGTAGAGCATACACCATCTGTTTGCAGTTGTGGACTGGTTCAAGCCTTGTTTTAATCAACTTGGTTATATTTCCCCTTTCTCTGTGTGGCAAAATAAATGTCTCATCTCAGGCTCTGCTTCATATGTACCAGATCAGAGGATGGCTGTCTGCTCAGTATGAGTGCAATAGAAGCTTCATGATTGTCAGCAAGTTGCCAAGCTCTTACTATTTGAGATTGTTAGTGTATATGTTAAGATACATTGAGGCAGCTTCAAATATTCATTTCATGTATATGGGCCCATGACCTTTCATACAATAAACATTTGAATTTGAAATCTGTTTAATAAATACCACAGCAAGTATGTTATGCCTGCACTAGTAGACATCATTTCATCATATGCATAAAATGTTGTAGGGTTTTGACATATTTGTGTTTGCATATTCATACAGAAGTTGTGTTCTCCAATGCTGAAGATTCCCTCTTGATGTGGTTTCACGTACGCATTGCATGTACGTACGTACGTACGTACGTACGTACCTACCTACCTACCTACCTACCTACCTACCTACCTACCTACCTACCTACCTACCTACCTACCTACCTACCTACCTACCTACCTACCTACCTACCTACCTACCTACCTACATACATACATACATACATACATACATACATACATACATACATACATACATACATACATACATACATACATACATACATACATACATACATACATACATACATACATACACATACATACATACATACATACATACATACATACATACATACATACATACATACATACATACATACATACATACATACATACATACATACATACATACATACATACATACATACATACATACATACATACATACATACATACATACATACATGCACACAAAATCACTCACTCACTCACATAGGTGATGCTGTGTTTCCGTACATAGCTAGAAATACTGAATGGTGTTTCACAAACATGTTTCGGATAAAGTTATATTTGCACACTGGACACAAGCCATGTACTCTAACTCTCTCATTGTGGGAAGGTGTTGTATTTCTATACATGTACAACTGTTAATCTACATGTACAATTGTTTGTATACATGTACAGCTCTTCACCTTCTCGTAAAGACTCGTGAGCCATGGAGCTGACGCCTGGTTATGTAAATATAAGTGTATGCGCGTACCTGTTGGGTTCTGTTGAAATGTGAGCTGTTCAAAATAATGAAACAGATGAATCATATTAGTGACTGTGTTACTGTGTTTGTTGTTTTTCGTGTAAAATGTAATAAATGGTACATTCACAAGTTATGCAGAATGGTAGTGAGTTACACAGTCACATCGGCAGCCATATCGTGACTAGGAAAGTCGTAAATCTAAATTTGTAAATGTGTACATGAAATAAAAACAAACTTATATACTTACCTGTCTTCGAAGGACAGTAAAATAACTAGTCTATCACAAATGTACACTAAAAACTGGCATGTAACCATAAACACTTAAACGGTACAGTATAAAAATGGGCTATAGATTGCAAACACCTGAAGGTTGATCAACATACTAGGGACTACGGAACGTACAGTACTTTTGCTTCCTGCATGGACCCTAGCTGGATTCTGTATATAGAAATTATCTTGCAAATGTAACAGTAAGTAAATATTGTCCCCCAATGGAACAGCACAAAGCTAAGTTTGCCATTTCATCTAAGCTGAAACCAACAGAAACCTACCGGAAACCTACATTACCCAGTATCCAATAGGTTTCCGCAATAACGGAAACTAAGTCATTTTGCTATGAATGTTTCAGCGAACTGAAACTAAATGGAAACGCATAATGATAGTTTCAGTTTTAGAAACTTGACGGAAACCTAGATTTGTTAGTTTCAGTTTTGTAAACTATGCGGAAACTCGCATTGTCTGTTTCCGCATACGGAAACCTAGCGGAAACCTACATTACCCAGTATCCATTAGGTTTCCGCAAGAACGGAAACTAAGTTATTTTTGCTGTGACAGGTGTCAATAAAACAAGACATAGAGTTTTGTCTGTGACAACGACATATCTATATCACAGTTAGAATTCTGTCAACGCTAAATAATGACATTGCTTTTAAGTATCGAACTGAGAAAGTGACTCGGTAACAAGAACGTGTGGTGAAATAGTCAAATGAAATTATATAAACAGTTAAATCGGTAATCTACTGTCATAACATATAAACAGCTCGCGCCTGAGAAATATCAACAAAACATTAGAAAAAATAGCTCACATCAAAGCCTCCCCGACTACGAGTACTCACCCGGTCACCGCCAAGAAAGGCTGTCCGTCTTGAAATGTCGAACGCCTCACTGGTTGACACATAATAATAATAATAATAATTATAATAATACTTTATTGCCCAAGAAGGGAATTTGTCTTGCGTTATGAACGCTGGAATTACAATAAACACATATATCCATTACACACACATTACAACACGAACAACATCAGTCACACGACCTGAGGAGCTCTCACAGATCACAGTGAGCAATCAAGAGTGGTTAAAATGATTTAAAGTACGTTATAACATGACCAAATGTTGTTGTTTCAAAGATTAAACGAATGTAAAGGGGAAGGATAAAACTGGACATTAAGAAAATAAATAAATGAACTACAATGTATAACACTTTAAGACTAGCACTGGATACAGAACAGATACATAAAACACAGTAGAATGCTAAGAATAAATAAAACTACTTCTGTTTGTTTAAAATAACAATACTGTATGGGATAAATGAGTCGGTGGCTCTCTTTGTCCTGAGGCGGGGAGTTTGATAGCGGTGGCCTGAAGGAAGAAGTTTATATTCGGGATGAAGAAAGTGGTTCGAATCTGTACAAATTTTGAGTGCTAGATTTCTGACTTGCCGCTGACCTAGACATGTGATGTCCCTCGAAGGTTGTACCTGAAATTTTGCCTGCTTGAGTTATTGTTTTGGAGAATTTGTTTCTTTGTTTTATTGTGAGAGCCCCCGACCACGCTTCAATGGAAAAACAAAGAACACTTTGGATAAATGTTTTGTAGAATAAAACAAGCGTGGGTGTGCTAACATTGAATGATCTAAGTTTTCTCAGGAAGTACAGGCGTTGTTGGCACTTAGCATAGATTCTGTCCGTATTCTTGTTCCAGTTGAGCTTATTGTCTATAACAGTTCCCAAATACTTATAGTCTGACACGATTTCTATATCAGAGTCATGAATAGTCACAGGCAGTAAATCTTCCTTCTTAGTCCGGAAGTCTATTATCATTTCTTTTGTCTTTTTAGTATTCAGGACAAGAAAGTTATCGTCACACCAGTCAGAGAAATTTGATATTGCACGACGGTAACAAGTTTCATCACAGTTAGTGATGAGTCCAGCGATGGCAGCATCATCAGCAAATTTAACTAACAGTGTCCCATTTTCTGTGCTATTGCAGTCATTGGTATATAATGTGAATAAAACTGGAGATAACACACAACCTTGTGGCGCACCGGTGCTGATGGTTTGATAGGAAGATATTGTTCCGTTTACCCTCACACACTGAGCTCTGTTTACCAAAAAGTCTTTTATCCACAGAATCGTGTTGCGATGCACATCCATTTCACACAGTTTCTGAATCAGGAGGTGAGGTTGAATCGTGTTGAATGTGGAACTAAAGTCCACAAACATAACCTGTACATACGACTTTGGCGTATCGGTGTGCGTATATATTGCGTTCAACAGTGTTGTCGTAGCGTCCTCTACTCCTCTCCTCGCTTGATATGTAAATTGCAGTGGATCTAGAATGTCTCTGACATCTTGTAGTAAGCGAGACAGCACAATTCTTTCAAAGCATTTCATAATGATGTATGTAAGAGCGACTAGACGGTAGTCGTTAGGCTCGAGTGGTTTGGGGAGTTTGGGAACCGGGGTGATCTTTGACAGTTTCAGTAGTATATACAATGGGGGTTTTGGACCAGTTCCAACAAAAGCCTCTGAAAAAATTTATTTCACAGATAAGGCTTTGGTCGGACCCTTAGCTCTTGCTACCATTACCCCTACTATAAAAAAAGTTTGGGACGCTAGCGGGATGCGAACGCACCTCCTAGCCGCGCCACTTAACCGACTGAGCTACCGGGGGCATGGTTGAAGTGTGTCGGTTTAACGGGTCTATCCTGAGATTGCATCATCGTGCTGCTATGCCACGTTTACCTCAATGAAACAGTTTAATGTGAATCGCCTATGATCTCTTTGGTGTTTGTAATAAAGGCTTGCTGGGCTTTTTTCACCCCTTGTTCTATATACTTTTTTTTTCTCGTCCTCACTGATAGCAGACTTACGAGACTTGGATCGAATCTCTTGTTTCATTTTATTATATTTTGTGAGTTCAGAGAGGATTGAATGAAACTCCTCCTCGGAGATCTTACTGTCAGTGAGTGCCGTGGATATACGCTCACTTACTGTGTTCAGCTTTGCTTCAGCCAGAACCCTGATCTCGTCGTGTTTCAATGCCTTACGATGCAGTCTGCGGGATGCAAACTTAAGCACCAACCCTAACACCCCTGCCACCCCAGCTGTTATTTCAATGCCTAGCACTACGGGGGTAGCCACGATGGTAGCTAACAACCCAACACCTGTCGCTCCTAGCCCCATGCTGGTTGTCATAAGGGCAGTATCAGCCCTGTCCACGATATTGAAAGCTCTATGGTACTTCTTACATAGTGCTTTACGCGTGTCACGGTCTTGTTCTAGTTGGCGTTTTACATCACATAACTGTCTCAAACGGAACCCGTCTACGGTTTCCAGGGTCTTCGCTACTTCCTCTACGACTGGGTACAGACCCATCCTATAATATATATTACAAAAGATATTTTAATTGGGTTTCATTTAACCTTCGATTAATGTACTTAAAGCCGATAATACTTAGATTAACTTGCACGTAAAAAAGCGGGGTCTTAGCTCTACGTCCATTAAAGAGACGAACCCCATCAAGGCTTGCTAAAGGTTCGTTTCCCGATACCTTAGTAATACGGCAACGTTTGTTATTACACCTGGCTTCCCAACCTATCATCATATCATCTATAATGCGAATATAATTATTAGTCAAACTTATATCTCCGAGAAAGACGTCTATGATGAATGTGAAGTCTCCCAAGGGAGGTAGAATATGCTCTTGGTAAATGAGTAATTTGATCTCTGTCTTCACCCTCCCACTGGAAGTTAACATGTTGCCTGCGCGGTTGTCTGGTATTGGTAAGATATGTACACTAGATTCCGGAACGAACGATCCTATAATTATGCCGTTGTTCTTAATCTCGGAGATAGCATCATTTTGTTTCAAGGAGATGTAAGGTGAGGTGAGGGTTAAGTTGACTAACCATTCAGGCTCTTTAAAATCTGATAACGGCACCCACCTATACACGTTGTTTTTGAAGTGCAGGATGTATAAGGTGTCTTCCTCACCGGGCTGGTCGAATCCCTCCGTGTCCCCTAGGTCGTTAAGCGTAGTGTTGGGACGATGACTGGCCATTGCTATAATACTATTACGATATAGTTTCCAACTGGTTTTCTGATAATAGTTCAGGGGTGCACTTCACCCCCATGAAGTGTATGTTGTCGGGTAGGAAGATCTTGTCTTCCACGATCACGGTGACACCCTGCAGACTGGTTTTGGAGTCGACGCCCACCCGCACGTAACTGTGCAAACGTGATACTGGTGTTGTTTCCCCCACCCGAGTTTGATCCCCTTCACGATCTTGACATCACCCCGTGATGGTTCCCCCTAGGTAGACTTGGATGATCAGTGTTGAGTTCGCCGTTAGACTCTCCAGGATGGTGACCACGCCTTCGAATTCAGACACCAACTGCAATGCCACGTTTTGCATTCCCGGTTTACCCGATAGCATGTGGGCTGCCATACTGGCGACTGGGCTGATGACTACGCTACGTCTCTGAGTCGGGACGTAAGCCACGAGCAGGGTTCCGTTGTTCACGACTTTGTTTAGGTGGTTGTCTTTGTTATCCGTGAACACGTAGGGGGAGCCGAGCCTAATATTGAGAAACCAGTCGTCTTTATCAGGTAACAACACCCACTTGTCATCTTCGGTGAAGACGAGTGTATATGGTTTGTTTCGGGCGACGGTAGTGCTCTCAACATCGTCTAAGTCGAACAGTTTGCCCCCGAACGATGGGTATATTATCCATTTATCATCACCGGTGTTGACTAGGGTGTACCGAGTGTTGACTGTCGCTCTTGTGGTATCTACTATATCACCTAGGGCTCCACCGGAGGGGACTTCAACGCGTTTGTAAATGTTGTTTTTCAGTTGCAAGGCGTACAATTTACCATCTACTCCGGGAGCGTCGAATCCGCGTGTGTCCCCGAGGTCGGAGATCCCCACATTGACGCATTTTTTCACCCCGGGCCCTTGTGCGCTGGTCATTTTATGTGAAGCGTTAAGCTGAGGTATCCTATATTGACGGGATTATGATTTATATCTAACACCGATATTATCAGCTCAGGTATGTTGCCCTGAGTCAACCTCTTATACTGCCGCGGTGAAAACGACTCGGTTCTACCGTCGTTGTATTTCTCCGTTTTCACCGGTACGGCTCTCAGTATAGTGGAAGGGTGACCCCCTTGAATGTTGTACGTTGTGCTCACCTGACCGAGATGAATGTACAGCTCTCGGTACGGTACTAGGTCGGGTAACTTCGTACCTGTGACGGTTGTTGTTGGTTTTATCTCGTCAGGCGGTATACCGAGTGTCCTCGCCAATGGCCGGCCGAGCCTCAAGGAGTTTCTTCCGTTGTTGATTAACACCACTGTGCCGTTTGAGTCGTTCATCTTGAGTTCGGCTCCCAGGGGTTTGAAGACCTCGTCGCTTAGCGAGCACACGCTGTAGTAGCCGTCAGTTATCTGGCTGCGAGCTCCACTAACGAACAGCTTATTATTGCTGGCGTTGATGTTAGTCCATTGCGGTAGGTAGGTGATATCGCAGAGTGCGACTTCGAGTTGACCGACGTATTATCGATCGCGTGCGTCAGCTGAACGGCCTCACCGCTCGTTATTCCTGGAAGTGTTATGTACATGTTAGAGTATATATGCTCATTATATAATAGTTTTAAAATGTACTCCCAAGGAGTGTCTTACTCCCCTGGAGTGTTTTACCCTAAACTGGACGTAGATTTCTCGCCCATGAAGATCGCGGTCGCTGATGGGATGTATTTCAACGCCCAGCTTTTAGATGTGTTCAGCCTGTATAAATTTTCGGTGACTAACGCTAAGGTAGTTCATGCTTGGTTCAACAACCCGATGCAGTTCTGGCAGAATCAACTCAACTTCGCCGTGTGGTGCGCTACAATGGGGTGTGGTGTGACATTGACCGACACTCGGCGTGGACCGCTGAGTCAGTCTGTGTTCACGTTCCACGTGTACTACCAGGTCAGGCGTATCCTTAAAGAAATCAGCGCTCCGGTCCCACAGGACAACGCATGGAACGCAGTAAACAACAAGTACGATAGGCGGGCCTACGAACGTATTTGCAACGAATTCGAACTAAACCCGAAGACGGATTGGCGTTTGCTGGGACCGAACCACGGGTTGGGTATCCCCATCGTTCACAACATGCACCTCGTGGATGCCAGCGAGAAGTTGAAAGAATGGGGATACAAGTCGTATCATCACCTCACAACCAACGAGTGGGATGACCGTTACATGGCTTTCAACGACAGCAAGGATTACCGAGTCTGGAGGTTCGAGCAGGGGGCAGCGGATGACTGGAAAAAGTTCATGCTGGATACGTCGAAAGGGTTTACTCGTGCCGGTGTAATCAGGTTGAACGACTCGATTCGAACGTACGTGTGGGCGCTGTTGGGGGCTCAGATGCAAACGCGTTCCAACATCCTCGGTAAGGGGACTGCTTACAGTTCGTTGTTAACGTTGAGGATGCTATCAATGCTCCAGTTGATCTCCCGAGTGCCATCAAACGCTACCAAGACGTGTTGGAATACGCCAGGTCGAAAGTCGACTACGTGTTCGACGTGGGGCTGTACATGGCTCCGAGCGATATGCAATTGAGAGTAAAAAAAGTGGTGGGCTACAACAACGAAATAGTCATAGCCATGGCGGGCCAAAAGTTGGGCGTCAATCTCGATGTTAACACCCCCCACGTCCCACCCCCCACGACCGGTGAAACGGGTATAGTGGCGCCACCCCCGGAGCCTAGGGTGCAACCAACACCCCCTGTGGGGTCACACACACAGCAGCACATCGATCGTAAAACAGCCCTGGTGGTTGGTGGGGTAGCTTTGGGACTTATTTGGCCGCTACGTACACCAAACCCACCACGGCGACGATGGCTGCCCACAGGTTTTGACTAAGCCACGTGGCAGTTTTAGCTAAAGCACCCAGCAACCACGAGGCGATGCTACCCAGGATGCCGGGCAGGGCTTCGGCGGCCTTACCAGCCAGTTTAGCCGGGGCCTCCCTGAGTTTTTTTATCCAGGATTTGACACCCCCACCACTTGGTGGTGTACCACTGCCGCCGCCACTTGGGGGTGTGGGGGTACCCCCACTCAATGACACCACCAGGGTTGATATGATGAAGCCCAATGCAGTCAGAATGCTTGCGATGGTGATCCCTTGCTCCCGGAACAGTATCCGAATCCTGTCAGCTAGCGTGGTGTCCTGGTAGAGGACTCGATCAACGGTTTCCCGCGCACGGCTGACCTGGGATCGAAGCTGGTCTCGGAAGGAGGATGCCGTTTCCAGCCCGGGTCTTCCTTTCCTCTTCCAAATTACGTATTCGTTCCTCGATGGTGGCTTTCAGAGACTCGTCCTCCATTTCACTGAGTTTGGCCTTTTCATGGGCGATGTGGTTGTCTATCGCGTCCAGTTTGGCCGTGTTGTTCACGAGATGTCCACGAATTGTTTGCATTGCCATGTCCAGCCCCCGCAGTTCCCGAACGGTAAATTCGAACCCGGGTAAGGGTTTGTCATGGTAGGTGGCCAACAGCTTTTCAATGTTATCAGTCATGTCTTGATCCGATGTGGCGCCCCTGATGTCTTGCAGATCTTGAAGGGGAAGGGCTTTAGGCCGTGCGCCACCGTAATCTATGAAGCCTAGTTCATTGCGGATAAAGTCACTCCCATGGCGACTGCCGAGTGTTGATAAGGCAAGCGGTTCTCTAGTGCGCTTATTCATGAGATCGATCTCCGGGCGACCCCTCAGTCGCAGCGTGCCATTGTCATCGACAAAAAACTTGGAATAATCTCGCCCCCATGGCTCTACATAATTTTTTATCCCCTTTTAAATTATCGTAAAACCCGTTGACGGCCTGCTTCACGAGTTCGTTGCCTTGCGAGATCTCGAATGTGGTTTCATCCTCGAATGCCTGGGCACTATCATCCCACATATCACCCATAGGTATGTACTCAGCCATTATTTAGTATTAAAACTTATATATTTCATTTATATAACAATGTACGGTAGAAAACTAGATCCTTTCAGAAGATCAAGAGAGCCTCTAGGCGTCAGAGCCGTGCGCCAGTCGGTGACCATCACCAACAATCCCAGCAAGATAGGCCAGAACCAAACGCTGCTGGTTAGATTCCCAAACCTTGGCGAGAATGACCTCATTGTACCAGGCACGGCTCGACTGGCGTTCAACCTCACGTTGGCCTCTACCAACGACAAACGCGAGCTAGTGCGGAACGTAGGTCGAGCCATCATCAAGAAAACAACCATCAAGATCAGCGGTAACGAGGTGCTGAGCATCGATGACAGCGACGTGTTTCACTGCTACGGGGACCTATGGAAAACTGAGGGAGAACGCGTCAACGACGTGTACCAAGGTATCAGCAAATCAACCCGGTTGCGCGTGGGGAATGGCTTCACGCAAGACCAGTTAGACAAGATCACGGACGGTGAAAAGGCCATCGCCCAAGCGTACGGGAACAGGTTCTGCGTGCCGCTCGACTTCGCATTGCTCACGGAACACGCACCGTTTTACCAGGCTGCATCGACAACGGCAGCGAGGGGGATAACAATCCAGATTACCAAGAAGGCTCAACCCGCTGGCAAGTTGAAATTATTTCTGTACATTATTATGGACGCGCAACTTAATATAGACAATGGGAGATTCGTGCAAGCCATCTATTGATTTGCCCCGCGACCCACACTGCGCCATAGTGTGCGGGCAGACTGGTTGTGGGAAGACCGTTTTCGTGTTGGATATGTTGGAGGGGTACTACAGGGATGTGTTCGACAACATCGTTATCATGTGCCCTACTCTGAGCATGAATAAGACGTACACGGAAAGACCTTGGGTGATGACGGACCCGGACGTACACAAAGTCGACCCGGGAACACGCCTGCAGGACTGGTTGAAAGCTCTTCACGGGAAATTTAAAGGGGAGTCGATGCTGTTCATACTGGACGACTGCAGCGCTAATCGCGAGATAACAAAAAAGAGAGACATGCTATCGTACCTGGCCTTCTCCGGCCGGCACGCAAACCACAGCGTCTGGGTGCTAACGCAGAAGTTCAACTCGGTGTTGAAAGACCTCCGGGAGCAGACGCGATGGGTGGCCTTATTTCACTGCAAGGACAGGGATTCGTTCGAGGAGTGTTTGAGAGAGAACGATGTGATGAGCAAACATGATAGGGAACGTGTGAAGAAACAGCTCGCTGAAACTAAACACGCTAAGCTAGTGCTCAAGACCGACCAACCCGTGGCCTATAGGGTGTTTTAGCTTAGCAATGCTAAGTAAAGCTAAGCTAATGCTAAGCAATGCTAAGCAAAGCTAAGCAAATGCTAAGTAAAACTTAGCTTTAGCATTAGTAGCTATGGTATTTGAAGTCTTCGTCGTGTGCAACTTAACCTTCATTTCTCTGTGTTTTGCTTGCATAGGGTATTATATTGTTAAAACTAAAACTTACTTGTTACATTATAAGATGGAGTGTGAGGAATTGCTAGAGCAACTGTTGGTGCCAGTGGACGATGATAAGCGAGAGAAACTGGTGGCGTTGGCTGTTGGCGGCAAAGCCAAACATTACTTTGGAGACTACACTCCCGATAAAATTCACAAAATGTCAGCCGAAGAAATCGATAAACTGTATGCTAGATACGAGTCCCGGCTCGGAGCAGAAAAATTATTAGGAACGCACTGTATAGAGTTGCTCCCATGCGTATGACCCAAGCTGACAGGCTAGCTCACGCCTGTAGCACTAACTGCCACGTGTGTGACTCACCACTTAACGGTGATTCGGTGAGAGATCACTGCCACGTAACCGGTAAGTATAGAGGCGCCGCTCACAGCGCGTGTAACCTCAAGCTTAGAATCATCCCTAAGACAATAAACATCCCCGTGGTCTTTCACAACTTGAGAGGGTACAACTCTCACTTAATCATGCAGGCCATCGCGAAAATCGATGGCAATATAACGTGTATCCCCAACAACATGGAGAGATACATCTCCTTCAGTTTAAACGACCTTAGGTTCATCGACTCGATTCAGTTCCTACTGTCGTCACTCGACAGTCTGGTCAAGGCCAACGATGCCTTCCCAATTACCGATCGATACACAGACGCCGAGACTAGACCCCTGCTGATGAGAAAGGGTGTGTACCCCTATGAGTATATGGATGGCTGGGCCAAGTTCGCCGAGACCAGACTACCCCCCATCAGAGAATTTTACAGCAATCTGACCGACTCGGAAATATCCCAAGACGATTACTCACACGCTATTAATGTATGGAATAAACTGGGTTGTAAGAATCTGGGTGACTATCACGACCTGTACTTGAGGACAGATGTACTGCTGTTAGCCGACGTGTTTGAGACGTTTAGGCGGACATGTTTCAAGCAGTATAAACTCGACCCCGCATGGTATTACACCAGCCCAGGAATTGCTTACAGATTATGACATGCACCTATTCATTGAGAAAGGCTTATTCATTGAGAGAAGGCTTGCGAGGCGGGATCTCCATGGCAACCAAGCGATACGCGAAAGCAAATAATCAATACGTGAAGGGCTACGACCCGAGCAAGCCAACCAATCACATTCTCTACCTCGACGCAAACAACCTGTACGGCTGGGCTATGAGCCAGTATCTACCCACAGGGGGATTCGAATGGGCGTCACCCATTGATGTTATGAGCATCGCACCAGATTCGAACAAAGGTTATGTCCTCGAGGTTGACTTAGAATACCCCAAGGCATTACACACATCGCACAACAGCTACCCCTTGGCCCCCGAACGTATGAGGGTTAACCCAGACTGGATGTCTGAGTACCAACATAACTTGTTAGGTGGGCGGGTGGTAGATGTTGAAAAACTCGTGCCCAACTTAATGAATAGGACCAAGTACATCGTTCACTATCGCAACCTACAGCTGTACCTGTCGTTGGGTATGAGGCTGACCAAAATACACAGGGTGCTCATGTTCAACCAGAGCCCATGGATGGAGCCCTACATCAGAATGAACACAGACCTCCAAAAGCTTGCCACCAGTGACTTTGAGAAAAATCTCTATAAGCTCATGAACAACTCGGTGTTCGGTAAGACTATGGAGAACCTGAGGAAACGCGTGACCGTGAAGCTGGTTCGGTCGAATGAGGAAGACAAGCTCAGGAGACTGATAGCCAGTCCGGCATTCAACCGTAGTAAGATATTCACCGATGACCTAGTTGCCCTACACACATGAAGAAAAGCCACATCAAATTCAACCGGCCTGTTTACGTGGGGATGAGCATCCTCAATTTATCCAAACACTTGATGTACGACTTTTACTACAACGAGCTTAAGAAACAGTACGACGACAGGTGTGAAGTGCTGTACACTGACACGGATTCTCTGCTGATGGAGATTCGAACCGAGGACGTGTACAAGGACATGAAGAAACGCCTCGATTTGTACGACACCAGCGACTACCCCAAGGACCATGCCATACACAGCACGGTAAATAAAAAAGGTCCTAGGTAAGATGAAGGACGAGTGTGCTGGCACGCCCATAGCTGAGTACATAGGTTTGTGGCCTAAGATGTACTCCATCCTGAAGGCCGACAATGGTGAGATCCGGAAGGCGAAGGGTGTTAAGAAGTACGTGGTGAAACAACACATCAAACACGCCAGATTCAAGGAAGCCCTGTTCAAGACCCGTACCTTCAGGCATAAAATGAACACGCTTAGAAGTAATGGGCATAGGATATACGGACTGACGATAAACAAGACGTCCCTGTCGCCGATGGACACTAAACGTTGGATAGCTATTGATGGGATAAACACGTACGCGTACGGGCATGAGAAAATTGAACCAAGAACATAGGTATATATATCGGGACGACATGTCACGGAACCAGAGAAAATTTGAGGCTATTTACTACAGCCCGCGTGGGTACTGGAAAGGAGCTAGCGCTGTAGATAAGCTGGCTAAAATGGCGCGAGTACCCCCGGAGGAGGCCAAAGCATGGCTTGAAAAACAAGCCCTGTGGCAGATCTATTTACCGGCACCACGCTACGTGCCTAGAAGGAGGTTCGGTATTAACATACCTAATAGCGTTCACCAGGCAGACCTACTGTTCCTACCCCACGACAAGAGGTACAAGTATGCCTTAACCGTAGTGGACGTGGCCAGTCGCTACAAGGAAGCCGAACCCTTGACCGCGAAAGATTCTGCCCAGGTAGCCAGAGGATTCGAACGCATATACAAACGCAGTCCGCTGACGTGGCCAACAGAGCTGCAAGTTGACCCCGGGCGGGAGTTCATGGGTGTCGTGTCACACCTGTTAGACAAACACGATACAAAGGTCAGGCGTGGCGCTGCCGGGGCTCATCGCAGCCAAGCCATAGTTGAGAGATTTAATAGGACTTTGGCTGAGCGCTTATTCGGCCATCAGTATGCGAGGGAGATGGCAACCCCGGGAAAACGATCGACTGAATGGGTCGTGAGGTTACCCAAGGTGGTGTCGGCAATCAACCATGAAGCCACCCGTCTCACCGGCAAGAAACCGGCAGACGCTATCAAACTAAAATCAATAGTGGCAGAGTCGGCTGCTCCATTGCGTGGGAAGGAGAAACAGATACCAGATAGGGCCCTAGTGAGGTATCTATACCAGCCAGGGGAACACGAGGGGGATAGCCGTAAGCGAGCCACCGATCCTATATGGTCAGTCAAAACTTACAACATAGATAAAGTGGACATGAAAGCCGACGAGCCTAACTTGTACTACTTGAGGGATGGGCCGGGTAGAGGGTTTGTAAGAGTGGAACACGAGGGGGATAGCCGTAAGCGAGCCACCGATCCTATATGGTCAGTCAAAACTTACAACATAGATAAAGTGGACATGAAAGCCAGAGCCTAACTTGTACCTCTTGAGGGATGGGCCGGGTAGAGGGTTTGTAAGAGTGGAATTATTGATCGTACCGTACGGCACAGTGTTACCTCCAGTCAACACAGCATAGCGGCACGATGATGCAATCTCAGGATAGACCCGTTAAACCGACACACTTCAACCATGCCCCCGGTAGCTCAGTCGGTTAAGTGGCGTGGCTAGGAGGTGCGTTCGCATCCCGCTAGCGTCCCAAACTTTTTTATAGTAGGGGTAATGGTAGCAAGAGCTAAGGGTCCGACCAAAGCCTTATCTGTGAAATAAAGCTTTGCAGAGGCTTTTGTTGGAACTGGTCCAAAACCCCCATTGTATATACTACTGTTTCCATATGGCGGGGATTTCATGATCACCAAACGATCTTTCGAAAAGTCGGGAAAATACATAGGAGAGTTCCGAACAACTTTCCTTGAGAATCTTACCATTCATGTTATCCGGTCCGAGCGATTTCCGTGCATTTATCCTCTTGAAGACAATACGTACTTCCTCTTCTGATATTGGTGTGTGTTCTTCTGTAATTGGAATGGTATCCATGACGTCATTAAAACATTTGGAAAAGTCAACGTTGTCAAAGCGGGAGTAAAAGTTTCAGCTGTTCAGCATATTGGGCTTCATCCGGAACTTCAATATTTTTTTACGTTTTCCGCATCCGGTTATAGTGTGTATGTGTTGCCAAGCACTGCGCATGTCCCCTCGGAGTAGCTTATTCTCCAGTTTAGATTTGAAAGAGTCTTTATTCCGCCTTATTTGAATCCTTAAATCCTTCTGTAGGTCACGCAATTTTACTGCATCGTTGTCCTTAAAAGCTATCTTTTTTCATGTTGAGCAGATGTTTGAGATCTTTCGTGACCCACGGCTTGTTGTTCGGGTAGATCTTAATTTCTTTCACCTTGAAACCAGTTTTCCCCCGAAAAGTCGGGGGAAAATTAGTGAATCGTTTAAACCCTGATTTCGCGCGGTTTTTTCATCGCGTTATTTTTCAACTTTATAAGTTGAATTTGCATTTTTCATCATTTGTTTCGGTAAGTCCATACCGAAAGGTATCAGAATCTGCAAAGTTGTGTTTTACGTTGCATGTGACCTTTAATCATAAGATAGAGCCCCTTGGACGATTTGGAGTGAGTGAGTGACTTTAGTTTTACGCCGCACTCAGCAATGTTCCAGCTATATGGCGGCGGTCTGTAAATAATCGAGTCTGGACCAGACAATACAGTGATCAAGATCATGGGCATCGATCTACGCAATTGGGAACCGATGACATGTGTCAACCAAGTCAGCGAGCCTGACCACCCAATCCGGTTAGTCGCCTCTTATGATAAGCATGGGTTACCGAAGATCAATTCTAGCCGGGATCTTCACGCTTGGCCGATTTGGACTATACCACAAGCACTTCATTAAGGAGTACTTTCAAATAATGAAAACAATGGTTCGTGTATAGATGTTCACGTATGGCAATATACTTCCCTGCGTTAGGCAACAAATACTCGTTTGAAGCTTGTGTAAGTGGCGAGTGCTGCCAGAAAGGAAGAACAAGCTTACCCTTTTCGCGAACAATTTGGATTGTCAGTATACTTTACGCTCAAAGGTTTTGCTTCAAGAGATAACTGATAATTATTAATCTTTAGCTTTGACCATTTCATCCCGAATTCCAAAGCCAAAATTACATCCTCAGCTTGAAAGACACTAACTTGAATGAAATGGTGTTCCTATAAAACATGAACTGTATTTATGGTTCCTGAAATTAAAAATACAACTAGGGACAATTTGGAATATCAATTGTCGTCTAAAGTTATTTCATAATTATATTAACGGTATTTAAAGTTCGATCTTTTCCTGCAATCTTAATAGACTATACCATCTGATTAGGAAATTAAGTGCTTCAAGTACTGGTGCCCTATGCCACGGCGCAATGAATCTCAGATTCACCCTTGCCTGTTAGTTTCTTCAGTTTACTTTACCGATTTTTCTTCCTACGTCGAATGGTAGTCCGGTAGCCGCGAATTCCAGCACAAGATGCGATATGATGAGTATTGCGTTTGGGCAGCCTCGTAGTAGCTGTTGAATTATAGCACTTCAATCGGGAAATGCCGATTCGCAATTGTGTTTGGGCAATTTTAAACTTGAGAGTGGCTTTAGTAAGGCATGTCCCCATAAACAACGTAGTCTACCAACAGAAACACACACACACACAAACACACACACACACACACACACACACACACACACACCGCCCCTAATCCCCTCAATATATGCAAATAACTCTAGTTTATTCCTTGAAGCTCCTTGTGCATAATGTCATGAATGTTCTGACAACGCCATGTGTCAGTGACAAAACACACAACCAGTGGCATATCGTACGTACTGGCGATTTCGTTATTTCATTGACATCCCCCAAAACACTGTTTCTGTCACTGATGGCCGTATAATTACACATTTGAAATTGTTATGGATGAAAAATTAATGTTGCAGTCCATAAAACGTTTAATTTCTTCAAGGCCTATTTCAGCGAATGTCATCATCTAATAAAGACATTCAATATCACAAGATAACGGCATTTAAAATAGTCACACAATCACTCCACGTTATTGTGCTCATACAATTTGGGACTGTTGTCACTCCTAATGCCGAAAAGTAAGGTATAATAATTCTTAATAGTTTCGGGCAATATTTTGGAGAAACATTCATCATGGCCCGAGGACACACCTTTGAAACTCTAAACACAGCTATTACAGCTGATACATATTCACTGAGCTAAATATATTGTTGATGATCTATCCACTTCATGAATCCAAATGTCACAGGCCCTTTAAAA
This sequence comes from Haliotis rubra, assembly GCF_003918875.1. Classification (NCBI taxonomy): domain Eukaryota; kingdom Metazoa; phylum Mollusca; class Gastropoda; order Lepetellida; family Haliotidae; genus Haliotis; species Haliotis rubra. Next base: position 414,826 of record NW_025767441.1, read on the forward strand.
ATATGGGATTAAGGGAAAGAGTGTGTGAATGAGTGAGTGAATCTGGTTTGACGTCTTTCCAGCAACATGACCAAAGCTTGGCTTCACACGTACCCATTCAGGAAGTCGTATTCGGGTGATATTTGTGATATTCAAACACATATGAATACACTGCCTGCAGCAATTGAATACTTTTAGCTTATCGCATCTCCACCAATAGAAACTGAAGCGGAATGTAGCCACGTAATTTCGTATAATTACCTATTATTTTTTACAGAGTCCGTTCAGACAAATATAGCTCAGGGGAAACCGGCCAGCCAGTCCAGCGTAGCCTACGATGGTCACCCATTCTTTGCTGTTGATGGTGTAACAGGAGGTAATCTCCGTAGAGACGGTTGTATGCATACACCTCATGGCAAGTCCTGGTGGATGGTCGACCTTCTTCACGTCTACAATATATCTACGATCACTATTTTCAGGAGAACAGATTATTTGGGAGGTACGTTCTGCATATTCGCATACAGTGCAGTTGTAGAACCCTTGGCATTTGTATAATTTAGTATTGAAACATAAATGTAAACCAATCAACAAAACCATTATAAAATCATAAGAAATATCTGCCTACCATATCATAAGGTGTGGGTGATTTACTCTTGAATAATGACGAGATCAGGTGTTCTGTTCACAAACACACGATCAACTGTTCATCTGAAGAACCCGCCTTTAACGCTATTTGTGTGAAAGTCATTTTATGAGTGATTTTATGAGCCAATTAGAAAAATGGGTCAACCAGAAATCCGATTTATCCATTAAACTTAATAAGAAAGATATGCTTCTGATGTCTTCTACTCAATTTTGGGCCAATATTTTTTTAAATAATCGTATGCGAACAATTTATTTTAAAAAGTATGTCATATAAAAACCACTAAACTTTAAAAATGATTCAAGAGGAACTAGCTTTTATTACTTCATGAAATACACAGCAAATATGTACTGTCATCTTAACCAATTTACTAAATTCTGGTCAACTTGTCACCTTTTGTTTATATACATGTGGACAGTTTTGATTATATATAAATATGCAACTGTGTATAAACAAAAATAAAGAAGTTATTTTACAAAATGAGCAGCTTCTTTTACTGCTGTAACATATAAGTGATCAGTCAAATTGATTTGAGTATTATTACTGAACCACATTAGATCACTGAATGTTCTTGAGCATCTAGATGTAACAACTAAAGGTATTCCAGTACTGATCAAGAAGGAGGTGCGCGTAATGTTGGCAACTGAGTCTATGTTAAGACAATTCTGGTGTAACTTCAGCATTATTGCAACTGAACCATGCACTCCTGACAACCCACAACATTAATATGACATTCTAGGTGCACCAGATCTTCTGAAGGTAGAGGGCTTTCTTGGGCATCCTACCCTCTGTCCCGCATCCTCCGCGAAAGTCTGTGTCAACCAGATGGGCAGTTTCACAGGAACATCCAAGACTGTTACGTGTGACCAGAAGATCATGGCCAGATATGTGAAAGGGTCCTCCGATATCATCATGATGATGTGCGAGGTACAAGTGTTTGGAGAAGGTAAGGTCTTTATCCATGGACACGAATCGTACTACATTCAGACATTTACTATGCACGCACGCCTCTTGGGATAAATTTTCAAAAATCAGTTCAATGATAGAGAATAACAGGAAGTGGTATTTGATGGAGACATTTTGTTTTATAAAATGGATTAAAGGGATTGAGCAGTACCCATCCTATGCATGCAATTTGGGGGCCACACATTGAAATGTATTCAGATATACAAATAGATCTCAGTAACTCGTGTTTTTGTTTTATGTCATGATGATATCGTGTTCTCATATCCCCGAAACTTAGGATCGCGCTTATGTGTCAGCCACTGGCTTGTCATATAAAGACTAGATGATTTACAGACCGCAGTGACATAGCAGGAATGGTGCCAACTATGATGTTGAAACATTATTAATTCATTCACTTCAGTTAGGTTCATAACATTGCATCTTGTTTCGAGGGGATTTCCACGCTATAGGTTGGTACTTGAGAATTGTCAAGTTAAAACAATACGTTAACATAGAAATCTGTGCAAACCAACAAGCAACAACGAAATATTTTCCAGTAATTGTTGTATGGTAAGACTAACAAACTACACAAATGAAGACAAATTGGTGCAAAGTAATTACATTAACAAAACACAATAGAGAAGCCATAAAACATACAATTGCCATGACAATACGACATAAAATAGTGTTGGTACTTGTAGTATTGTCAGTGATAATAACATTCACCAAGCTGTGTTGGTGGTCAAGCTTCCTAAACAGGCCAAGGATCTATGTCGAATGTGAAAATAATGGTCAGCATGTTATGTGATAAGATTGAGGCCCAATCTTGTCCATTATATATACATAGTATAAATCCCTGTTGCCTATTATTTGTTTGTCTCGTTCACACTTCTTTATTCACGAGCTATCATGATATATCCAGAATATCGAGACCTAAACAAACACCCTGCGCTCATTCTTTCAAACGTATTTACAGGTACGTGCTTGAATACTGAGGTGCAAATCCAAAATGGTCGGAAGCGAGATAGTCCTTCACCCATGCAAAGCAGTTTGGCTTCGAGTCGCATGGAGTGCAGCAACATCTGTTACAGACAGAACTGTACGTTCTTCAACTACAACAGAGTGACTGGGGAATGCCAGACAGGAAGTGGCCTGGCAACTTCCGCTTCATCCTACGCTGCGGCTGACTGGGACTTGGGCACAATCTGTTGAAGGGCGGTTTCCCTGTAGAAATGTGGTTTTCCACCTACCAAATCGTTCATGGTGATAATCGAAATCATAGACTTTTTTGATGTCATGGACAATTCTGTTTCTTGATGGATTGTGACATGGGAACTATTCCATAACGACGTTCATAACTGGAAGAAAATGAGAAATGATTTTCAGAGAAATGTGTTGTCCGGTCAAATATTTATCACTAACATTTGTAGCATCCATATTTAGACACAGATTTCCACCACAATATAGAAGATATGAAAACGATATAAGCATCTATACCGAAACGTCGCTATTGTATAATAACGAAGTTGATCATCCATAAAGGCTTGTCATTCCTAATGTAAGATCACTATAGCATTTATGTCCTGTCATTTTAATGATATGGAGTATTACTTCATAGTCCTTGTACATGCTTCCTTTCGGTTTGTTAGCATATTTGTGCGCGTGCAAATCTGGTTGCGGAATATCTAAAACAGTTAACGTTGTTATCAGTATTTGTCATAAGATTTTCCATTGGGAAGAATAATCTGACCATTTGTGTACCCTGTTCAATGGCTTTATCCGGAATCTCAAATGCGTTTTGATATGCAGCGCTAACGTACTTCAGTTGGAATTGTTTTGTGTTCAATATTCCTGGCATCTCTGCTTGCAGTGTTACATGTTGCCTCTCCTGGTAATTAGAAGAATGTTGTATACTGATGTTGATAAGATGCACACAACACATCCTGTAATGTGTTGCTATTGTGAACAGACACTCCTTCGCTTCGGTTACTTATTTCATGTTCATTGTCACTTTTATCCTCGCATGTAAAATATTATTGTGCGCTTGTTATCAATGGTAAACTGATGGCATACAGATGTCAAAAATAAATGTGGTGAACGTCGTTCAAAATTCATGTTGTCTTTGTAACCTGTAACATCCTGTCTGACTGTTTGGCAACCTATGGTTGCTACGGTGTAACAGTGTCATCCTTAGAAGCAATGGTCCATTAAAGAGCAGAAAAAATTCGTGCACAGCAACAACAGCTATTCAACATGGACATATAAGGCGGTTATGCGTTACGTTTACAAAACCCGAAAGATAGCAGATGAACATGAGATCGCGAAACATTCGTCACCACTCGTCCCTTTCCGTAACCTCAAAGAGTGAGTGAGTGGGTTTAGTTTTACGCCGCACTCAGCAATATTTCAGCTATATTGCGGCGGGCTGTAAATAATCAAGTCTGGACCAGACAATCCAGTGATCAACGGCATGGGAACCGATGACATGTGTCAACCAAGCCAGTGAGCCTGACCACACGATCCCGTTAGTCGCCTCTTACGACAAGCATGGGTTACTGAAGGTTCATTCTAACCTGGACCTTCACGGGTCGCCTCTTACGACAAGTATGGGTTACTGAAGGTTCATTCTAACTCGACCTTCACGGGTCGTAACCTCCAAGAAGACTCTCCTCTCGATGGATGTTATGTTCGAAAATACGACAAACAAATCACAAAAACGATCGTAATGATTGCGGTACTTCGATACAATTTATCCTGACTTCTTAAATCGTTTATGGCATGTGATTGTTTATAAAATCATGAAAAATATTTATCATCATTTTGGAAGTACGAACAACATAGCTAATAGAAAACTGTTGCCTTAGGTGAAGTTTTGTTTGTTTGCGTGTTTGTTTACATAACGGCTCTTATGCCCCCAGTTGTGCCTATTTCTTGAGAGCTTGTGGGCTCGTTTTGGTGATTGTACGCCCGCTTCCTACATTAGGAATTTTACTATTATCAAGTGTCACGAGTATTAAAACAATATATAGTTTTTATGCTCTTAAACAAATGTAGGGAACTTTATTTTTAATTTTCGATTGGAAATATTGGGAGATATATCGCAGTCGATCAATGTTGATATGATAATAATGAGTGTTTTGAGAGTGCATCACCACTTCCACTTCCTTATATAGGGGCGGCGGGGTAGCCTAATGGTTAAAGCGTTTGCTCGTCACGCCGAAGACCCGGGTTCGATTCCCCACATGGGTTCAATGTGTGAAGCCCATTTCTGGTGTCCCCCGCCGTGATATTGCTGAAATATTGTTAAAAGCGGCGTCAAACTCTACTCACTCACTCCACTTCCTTATGACCATAGTTGTTTGTAGAGGAATTGCTCTTGAAAGATGAATGTTGTACTGAAGGCAGGAATGAGAGTCTGAAAAGATGATATATCGTTTATATACAATTAAAAAATATAAGGGATATTCCATTTTGCGAGCATACCACTAGCCAATGCCAGTGCATATGAGAAAAGTAATATATATCCATACAGATGAAACATTTCCAAAGGAATGGAATAAACTGCCACATTTTCATTTAATTTTTCTTCATCATCAGTTTCCTCTTTGGCTTCATCATTTGCATTTTACCGGTGAAGGTCAGGGTTATAATATTGATCTTCAGTAACCCATGCTTGTCGTAAGAGGCAACTAACTGGATCGGGTGGTCAGGCTCGCTGATTTGGTTGACAACATGTCATCGGTTCCCAATTGCGCAGATCTATGCTCATGCTGTTGATCACTGGATTGTCTGTTCCAGACTCGATTACTTACAGACCGCCGCCATATAGCTGGAATATTGCTGAGTGCGGTGTAAAACTAAACTCACTCACTCCCTCATTTGCATTTGATCAATCTTGTAAATCCAATATCCCCTACTTTTTTGGAGCAACATGAAGTTAGAAACGGATTCGGGATTGGGGATTGGGGATTCGAATCCCGAATCTGAATATTTTTTTCAGGATTCAATCTCGATTCAGATTTTTTCAGATCGATTCGAAACCCGAATCTGATTTTTTTCATATTCGGGATTCGAATCCCAAATCTGATTTTTTTTACATTCGGGATTATCTTTGCACATACGGCGTCCTTGTAACTATACTCTTTGCATCTTAATCTCATCTATCCTTGACGTTGCCGTGCACCCTGGAGATAGGGAAGTGCTTCAGGACCTTTAACTGATTGCAGGCATCAACCCTCAATGACGATCAAAGACGGTCAATATTCATTGTTTCACCCCCCTTCTTATGAACCAGGTGCTCGTTGTATACCTGGGTAACTAAACAACTAAACTAATATTTGAACCTAAAATCTGAGATTTCTCAACATTTGGGTTACGGGATTTGAATCCCGAATCTGATTTTTTTTTCGCATTCAGTATATTTGCACATTCGACTCTCGGAAATTCGGTATTTGAACTCTTATATTTCATCCCCCTTCTAATGTACTAGGTGCTCGTTGTATACCTGGGTAACTTAAAAACATAAACAACCAAACTACTGCAGTTTCCGACATTTGAACCTCAAATCTGAGTTTTCTCAACATTCGGGTTTCGGGATTTGAATCCCGAATCTGAATATTTTTCTCATATTCGGGATTCAATTCCCGAATCTGAATTTATATTCCATATTCGGAATTTGAATCCCGAATCTGAATATTTTTTAAATATTCGGTATTTTTGCACATTCGACACTCGGCATTCGGTCTTTGTACTCTTATATTTCATCCCCCTTCTAATGTACTAGGTGCTCGTTGTATACCTGGGTAACTTAAAAACATAAACAACCAAACTACAGTTTCCGACATTTGAACCTCAAATCTGAGTTTTCTCAACTTTCATGTTTCGGGATTTGAATCCCGAATCTGAATACTTTTTCCATATTCGAGATTCGAATCCCGAATCTGATTTTTTTTCAGATTCGGTATTTTTGCACATTGGACACTCGACATTCGGCATTCGTATTTGGTATTTGAACTCTTATTATGCATTTCATTAAAACATTTGGTGAGCGAGTGAGTGAGTTTAGTTTTACGCCGCACTCAGCGATATATGCAAGCTGTATGGCGGCGGTCTGTAAATAATCGAGTCTGGAACAGACAATCCAGTGATCAACAGCATGAGCATCGATCTTCGCAGTGGGGAACCGATAACATGTGTCAACCAAGCCAGCGAGCCTGACCACCCGATCCAGTTAGTTGCCTCTTACGACAAGCATGGGTTACTGAAGGCCAATTCTAACCCTGACCTTCACGGGTATTAACACATTTGGAATTCGGAACTTCAGCGTCCTTGTAACTATACTCTTTGCACCTTCATCTGTCAAACCTATCAGTCCCCGACGTTGTCGTGCACCCTCGTAGATAGTCGAACGGTCCCGAAGCTCTTCCCTGCTTGTATTGGTGTATAAATGAGCTCTCGTTAGACCGAAGAAAGACCATCAAAGTCAATCATTTGAAACACACCTTTATTGAGGGCAATAATGCATAAATAGCTTGAGATGAAAGGGGAATTAAGCAAGGTTTGTTTGTTTTGTAATTCTGGTAATTGTATTAAACATTCCTACTTACTGATTATGGAGTGTAATTGTAAGACGTTTATCTATTCTACAAGGCCAACTATGGGCTTTGCTGATGAGCAAATTTGAGATTGACTCATTTTAGAACTGAGCTCATTTAGAAGACTCTCAGTTGCAAAAAGCCGAGAGAATGGAGAAAAGAAGTAAAGTTGTTCTGTCAGAAGTTCAATCCCATATGTGGACAGAGGTAGAGCGCAATAGTGCAGTGGTAAGGCGTCAGCCTACCACGCTGAAGGCCCGGGTTCGATTCCCGGTGGAGGCACCTATGTTCGGGTCCCGAGGTGGGCACAGCTGTGTAGTATCCTTGGACATGATACTTAGATCCACATTGTCCCACTTCACCCAGCTGTCAAATGTGAGGGTGTACTGGCAATGTGAATGTTTAGTTCACTGCGCCTAACATGCAGCATAGCTGTATGATCCCCAGGGAGTTGAAAGAGTATCGGAAAGTAATATAGTGTCCTATGACCGGGGATAGTAATGTTCCTAATGCCGTGAGCAGGCAATGTGCCTGGATATAAGCGGACTATTACTATTACTATTACTATTAGAGCTGATCCCATTAATGACAGTGGCATATACACAACTGCTGTCAAAGCCGGTGTTTTATCTGGAAAATATTCTCGTAATTTCAATTTGATGTGTGCGCCACAGCTCCGTACACCTTAGAGGATATGTCTACTGAAAAACTGGTCTCCTTACGCTTAGCAGTCCAGTTTGGGTCAGCCTGTGGTGGACATGGTTTTGTTAAGTGCAATTGTGCTGTCCAGAGTCAAGAGGTGCCAGACAAATAGATGCAAAATGCTACAAGGCTGGTGTAAAATGTAATTCAAGGTGCCACTCATCACTGTCTTGTCAAAATAAAAACTGAATTGATGTTCTCCAAACATGTTCATCATACTTTTCTTTATGCACATCATGTACATCTATTATGTTGAATAAAGATATCATTGTAGCAAAGAAACGTCTCTATCCTGCTTAATACAAAAGTCTAATTTCACATCTTTTGGGGAGAAATATACCTCAAACTACACAAGTAGTGATTTCAGGGAATATGTCTAAAATTCTAGTACACTTTTCAGTGATAATGTATAATCCTTGCAAAGTTCAGTGATTATGTATACTAAGCAGCAAAAGAAACGTCAGTTTGGAATTTTCCTTCGCAGAAAGGGATAACTGTGAACTCATTTAATGTTTTGATTGTATATTTTTGACAACATCTCCAACTTTACCTGGGCAAAGACATTCCTTCCCAAACTCAGAATGGAACCCAGGAAATGGTATCAAAAACGCAACATGATCTCGGAGATGGTACGGTGTTCTCCATGTTTTTCATGCAACTGCAACTGAAACATTCACATTACAACGTCAGCAGGATGCCGCGACTCATGACAGCTCAGAGGAACCAGGCGCTAGGAAGACTTGAATCTGGCCACACTGGACAGGCCGTTGCCAAACACTTCCAGGTCAACGTTCGGACCATTTACAGGCTGCAGCAACGTTTCCGGGCCACCAACACCACAAATGATCGTACTGGCAGACCAACGGTGACCACAAGACGACAAGACCGCCATGTTGTGCAACAACATGTACAGAATCCTTTCATGCAGGCATCCGAAACAGCACGCCAGACAGGGGGAACACACGGAAGACCAATCAGTACTGATACGCCTTAACAGCGCGAACCTCAATTGCCGTAGACCTTACCGTGGACCTATCCTCACCCCTCGTCATCGGCGTGAACGTCAACAGTTTGCCCAACAACACCAAAACTGGCGATACAGGCAATGGAGAACTCTTCTGTTCACAGATGAGAGTCGGTACTGCGTATCAACTGCAGATGGAAGAACAAGAATATGGCGACGAAGTGGCCAGCGTTATTCAGACCAATGTGTTATGGAAAGAGACTCAGAATCGAGTATCACACATTGTCGTGCTATAATGCTTGTTTATATTGTAATTCGTTAGTTTCTGAGTTTTTAAATGTTGTCAGTGCCAGGTCAACTTATGGCCTCACTAATTGCCAAGGTGGAGAAGAAAGATGACGGGAAGGAGGTTCTTGTTGATATTGTAGTTGATTTGTTTCCGATTTCCTTAGTTTAGATAAAGTAAGGTCAGCCTGTGGTTTAACCAACTTCCAAGAAGGAGAAGAAAGTCTGCGGAAAGGACATATATTTTCCAGTTCAGTTCCTAGCAGCAGATATGAAATGTTTTATTCTTATTCTTAGAGGCAGAATAAGAGATGATTTTTTGGTACAGATACTGATAAAGAGGATTGAAAACAGAATTATAGGCATGGTTTGACTTATTAGAATAGAGTTTTGCGATATGTTGTACAGATAGTTTAGTAAGTCGATGTTTTAAAGATGGCTCATCAGCCTCGACGTAAATACTATCAATGGCAGAGGTTCTGAAAGATCCAAGAGAAAGTCTTAGACCTTTGTGGTGGACAGAATTTAGTAGTTTGAGGTTACTTTTACAGGCCCCACCATATACGATGGAGTCGTAATTAAGTTTTGATCTGACCAGTGATCTATAAGTGAAGGAGGGAAGTTTGGTCTCCTCCCCACTTTGAATTTGATACGACTTTCAACAAATCGAGAGCCTAAAGGCATTTTGCTTTGAACCATTTAATATGTGGCAGAAAGGTTAAATGCGAGTCAAAGATGAGACCAAGGAACTTCGCTTCCTTCACAACTATGATGGGTGTGCCATTTAATGATAATTCAGGGTCTTTATTGAGTTTGTATTTTCTGCATAAGTGTATACAGTTGGTTTTGGATGTTGTTTAGTTATAATAGCATTTTAACAAAGGATTCTAATCGTACCAAATGATCTATGGTACAGCGATGTTTTCGGAAACCACATTGTATATCTGTAATTAGGTTCTTGATTTCCAGATGGTTTTACAGACACAGCTTGTGAGAGATATTGGTCTGTAATTTGATGGATCTTTATGAACCCGGTCGGGCTTGGGTATAGGGACTTCAATGGCATTACACCATGAAGGAGGACAATTTCAATAATTTGTCAAGTATCTCTAAAGGTGTGACCAGATATGGTTCAAGCAAGTGTTTCAGTAGCTGATAATGGATATTGTCATCACCCGCTGCAGTGTCATGAGCGTGCTCAAGAGCTGTATGAAGCTCATGCAATGAAAACACTTCATTGTAGTCTCCACCGTTATTTGATTCAAAATTAACTTTCATCTTTTCTTGTTGTCTGTGATATCTCTGAAACTCAGGGAATTTGCCTATGCCGAATTTTCGACAATTGTTTTTTGCTATTTTAGACTTGTCAGTGATTAAATTATCACCATCTCTAAGATAGTGAACAGCAGATTTTGAACCTTTGCTTTTTATTCCCTGCACCATGTTCCATACCATGAATTAATTCTGGAGACTCATTTCCTCCGTTTGTTTTGCCGTTTGTTTTGTTTAAAGGTACAGCGTGCTTTTGCATTTAGTATTTTATTTTATGACAGAACAGTTAGGTGATGGCAGAAATAATTGTCTGCCCTTTTCCTCTGTGTTTTGTTCTTGGGAGGTAGGGAGGGGGTCATCAATTTTGTAAGTGAAACATTACAAAATTATGCTTAAAGTTATGAGGGGGTGGGGGCGGTGTCATTGATTTTGTACATGATATGCAGGGGCTCACTTACTTTGAAAAGGCATAACCCCAGTGACATCTACAAGCCAACATTAACGAAACGTGGCAGTCTGTACTTACGGACACCAACTAAGTTTCTTTCGACCCCCGGGACTAGTTAAAACTTCAAACATGCATGAAAATAAGTATTTCTTTCAGTTTGTACTATAAGATTTGAATCAAAAAGATTATTGCACATCTGCCGTCATTATGTAACAGGGAGTATTTAGAGAATAACCAACTCGGTACAAGTGATTACGGGAAATATGCATTGGCGAGGCACTGAACATTATTTTAACGAGGGCATATTTCCCGTAATCACTCGTACCGAGTTGGTTATTCTATTTATTACCCATAATGTAATTTAAAAGGAAGAACCACGAAATAAAAAACACCCGGAGACATGACTTGTGACCTTAAACAGCTGATTCGTATTCATGCGTGTATTAAACCTAACTCCTCCAGCGGTACTAACATAACTACGCTATGGAAATAGTACATCATGAAATCGCTTTAAAATACAACAAAATTATTATGTCTGGAATTATTAATTAACATTTGTTAATATGATAAAAATGATCGTTTAAATATATCATTGAACTTAATAAGAGCTAAACATTTATTCGATCAAGTCAGTGCGACGGAACATCGTTCATTCACGACTGACGTGTTTTCTAGTGACGGGTGACGGTGTAGTGTTGAAACACACTCTGGCAAAATCCTGTCAATTTTGGGGAAAGTCAACGGTTAAAAGTTGGGAAATCAAAAAGACAACCATCCCACGAATACATCTAGAAAAAGTTTTCTGTCAAGAAACTCAACAAGTTTGAAGATTAAACAACATTTTGTTCTGTGGAAGGCGTGTTACACTCTCGTCTTAGTAGAGTACAGCAGTTCCAAGAAGGATAACTGTAGTCGGAATCCGAGCCTATGAAATGTGTCAATCTCTGCATCGGCTACTGGGACCAACCTCTCGGATTGATTAGGAATGCATGGATATAAAAAATCATCTTGAAGAAGAACATTTAGCACTGATTCCGGTAAGAAAGGAGCTGTTTTCTGGTTCGATGGCATGGACGCCGTGTCCGACTTACTTGTTACACTTTCTGATAACATCTTTAGTCGGTATCTTGCTGTTTCTATTTCCCCGAATTCAGTTTTAACAACAAACAGGTTTTGGGAATTCAAGGGCTGTAAAATTCTTATCACTCTTCCTATTTGGTGACCATCAACTTTAACTAGGTCAGTGACCTTGATCGGGGTTAGCCTAACGGCGGCCATGTTTGTTTACAAACAATGCAAACGATTGTTTTGGTGTGTTTTTTAAAGATTATATAATATAAAAAGACTACTATTTATAACGCAATTTTATTCCAAATTAATAACGTCTAATAAAAAGAATATTCATATTCTTTAACCTTAATGTTTTCTTTTTTAAATCTCGGAATGTGTGATTACAGCACGTTCTAATTATCAATGAAACGGTAAAAGTTGTCAATGAACGTGGATCATGAAAAGTACTTCCGTCAACCAATCATATTTCTTCTCTGCTTAGCTGACCAATCAACGTTGAGAATCACTGAAAAGCACATGTGCAATTATCACAAAAATAATCACCCGTGTATCCTAGCCCGTATGGGCAATAATTTGTTGTTGTGCATTATTGCCGCTAACAATGTGTAATGACCAGATGCCCCAACACATGCCACACCTAGATGTGACTTCAGGCTTAGCACGTTTCGTTTTTGTTGCTATTGTCAATCCTCAAGAAATGGGAACCCGCTGACCACAATGCGAAGAGGTCACGACTTCGCACTGACAAACATTAAGCATTTTTCAGATACATTAATCATGCTATCTCAAAACATTATGCATATAGACATTTATGCATATATATTCACACTGCTTTATTAACCTATATGATTGCCATTCATTAAGTACGTATTACTAATCTATATATATTTGCATCTTAAAGAGTTATTATTTATATTTAATTAGTGTATTTGATTAATGGTGGTAGTTGGTGGGAAACACATTATTTCTTATCTACTGATCTTCTTCACGGATGGGTTGCCACGGAAAGTGATTAATTGTTCAGTGATACATGTACAGTAAGACTTAATTGCATGCACCGTTTCAATACACAAACCACATGCTTACCTACACACTGTAGAGAGAGATAGTAATCACAACGAAGAACCACATAATGGTCTCTCGAAAATGTTGTATTAGACAGTTGAAACAGTCATCATCATCACATTTACAGTCCACTTTGTGTTCAGTTGTCTTATCGACTGATTCTGGTGAGACAATGTCCGAATAATATACAATTATTTCCAAAGGTCAGATACTGTGTAGCCAAGATATGTATAAATTCATTGCAAGTATTTATATGACGCTAATCTCCATTCTTAATAATCATTACAACTGTTTTGTGCATTGTCTTGTCAGTCAACCAGTACCACTGTCACTATCATTAATTATTTTTGTTTAAGTTATGACATTTATGACCTTTATCGTTTATCCCTTTGACCCTGTCTGTTATCACACTAATAATCCTTAGTCAAAGACAATGATATTGTCTCTTTATCAGTCCATTGTTGTCCCTTCATCTGTCCATTTTGTCCAGTGGATTAATATGGAATCGTTTCCATTCTCAGCTCCTTGGAGAGTTTAAACACATGCTGTGAGACGCTACATGGTATCCGTCCGGGTACCCATTCACATTCAGTTCAACAGAAGCAAACTTTGAGGTAAAACCACATCTAGGACAGGACTTTATGAGACAATAAGACGGGTTGTGGACTTTTCGAACTTCACGTTGCCTTTACGTTGAGACCGATGGCCAATCTTTAAAACGTCGCCGTATCAAATTACCCTTACATTATATCACGAAACTATACACAAAACAACTTAATTAAGAACTCCCTGTATTTTTGCAATAGGTTTTCAGCGCGTACATAAAACTTCTTGTGGTGACCACGATGGAAAAATATGAGTTTTTCTGACCCGTATGATCGTTTCAGTCATAAAAAAGACAAAATGATTATAGACAAAGTAACTGCATAACATTGTCACAAAAACATTTAGGAGGCAAATTTAAAACCCCAGGTGTGGAGAAAATACAACAGTCGCACATGCGGTGACATCGTTCATTCAATTCATTCTCTTTAATATTGCATTTTGTTTACACGAAGTATATGATGAGAGGCCCGCGATATTTATATTGAATGTTAGCATCTGAGTTTTTGGGGGTGTGTTTGAACTGATTAGATACTTCTAAAGATCAAACGTAGGTTGTTGTTTATGTCTCTATGATGGGGTAAACATGGGAGTGTTCAATGTGCAATGCACACGTGGTGGTTTCAGAAAATATATGAACAACGCCGAAACTCTATTTACTCTTCTATGTCTCAAACTAAAAGCTGCTATAGCCTTGATTACAAAAGAATTTCAATTACAAGGAAATATACCTTGTAGCACTTACACGAGCACCGATATGGGCGTGGTGTGTAGATGATTTGATCGGCTAATACTGCACGACAACGTAGGCGTGTTAACGTTGCGAGTACAAGAACAACAATCGTGAAGTTTGAGATAAAATAGTTATACAACAAATTTGAAGACGTCGCTATAAGAACCAACGATGACTGGAAACATGTTTAGATTGATCATAACATAATGATCTGCGTTCTTTTACAACGACCCGTGAAGATGAGGGTTAGAATTGATCTTTAGTAACCCATGCTTATCGTAAGAGGCGACTAACGGAATCGGGTTGTCAGGCACGCTGACTTGGCTGACACATGTCATGGCATCCCAATTGCGTAGATCGATACTCATGATCGATACGCTGGATTGTCTTTTCCAGACTCGATTATTTACAGACTGCAGTCATAGCTGAAATATTGCTGAGTGCGGCGTAAAACAACAAAACAAACCAAAATACCGTTGCTGATCGGTGAATATTACCAAAGACACCAAATCATTCACAACGGACCACATGTTCAATTTTCGCTATGTAACCACAAGTTAACAGTTGACACATTGTTTCTGAAATTCTAGCTGCTTATAGGACTACAGTATTCCCTTTAACTTTGTACGGTTCAAATGTCCAATAGCTGTGAAAACACAATGCCTTTTAGGCAATGGTCAAATTTACCTGTTATATTTGTCATTACACTTTCTTAGTACAGATCCTTGGGGGTGAGTAGCATTCGAGATTCCAAAACATGTTCCCGTCCTAGTCAGCCATCTAACCCACTCAGCCACCTTGGCTTACACCAAAATGGTAGCCTAGACCTCATACTTTGTGTACCACGAGTGTCAATACCATAGCTTTTACAGCACGGTGTCTTTCAGAAAGTGGTCAAGCCTCAAATATAACACGTTACATTTCCCCGCTTTCTAAAAGCAAATGTGTATTCTTCGTACGTTTTAGTATTAATTCTCTATTTCAACAAACCTATTTCCTTTATCTACATTCATAAATCCCGTTTCATGCATTCATGTGAAGCCTTATGAAAAGATTGTACTCTCAACTGAAGCCTAAACCTGCCTCTAATATTTGCCTGTTTATAGAAATGTGTGTTTAATTCCTTATATAACTAAACGCGTTCCTTCCTCAATACTTCTTACCTGTTGTGTTTAACACTTGGATGTGTTTCTAGTCTGGATGCCAGTTGCTGGTGACCTATAGCCCATTTTTATGTTGTAATGTCCTAAATACTCTATGATTTTAGGTTACCTGCTAGTTTTATATCTCCAACTGTGATATTCTAGTTGTATTACTGTCCTTTGGCGACAGATTTAAAATATAAAATTATAAAGTATTTACTGTTTTAATCACGATATGGCTGAAATATTGCCAAAGTGACTTTAAATTTTAACTCACTCACTCAAGTCTGAATGCAGAGTGACCCGTACACTCCCTAAGGCCTAGTTTTCACCTCCGTGATATTCCAGGAATGTGCTACAAGTGGCGTAGAGCATTACCAGCCGCACGCACGCACGCACGCACGCACGCACGCACGCACGCACTCACGCACTCACGCACTCACGCACTCACGCACTCACGCACTCACGCACTCACGCACTCACTCACTCACTCACTCACTCACTCACTCACTCACTCACTCACTCACTCACTCACTCACTCACTCACTCACTCACGCTCGCTCAAGAGGATATAACAATCTGACAAGCCACTTATTAAACAGGGACACAGTTTGACCGATTAGTCGTGCAAGGGTCCTCAAGTCTTGCGATCGAATTGAATATTAAACCCCCTCTGATACACCCACCCCAGACCCGAGTAAGATCAACAGATTTGAGTAATTTTTCTGACTTACAAAATATAATGGTTAATACGTAATTTCTCTATGATTTTCACCAGAACTTATGCAATGTGACCTGTAGTTGCGTAAGTTAGACCTTTATGACAAACAACAAGCTGACAATATAATCTGATGTCTAGACGGAGTAATAAACGCAGCTTGTGTCCACACCCACAAAGCTATTACGCTTTCAACAAATGTCTTTTCTCATAATACTACTTTCCTTTGATGTCTGTTATATCCGGAATCTTTCCATTGTTGACTTAAATTGTTCAGTGTTGTCTGTCCACTTTCGCAGAATTCTCTATGGTTCATCAATATCCCATTTTTGGTATCTTATGTAACAGTCAGCTTTAATCCATGTGGAGGTAATATTAAATCAAGTTGGCTCCAGATGAACCAGTGATAGATATAATGAGCATCAGTCAACGCCGTAGGATGACATGCATTCAACTCAGGCACCGCGTCTGACAATACGAAGAGTGTAGTGAGTTACTTGGGCCTGTTCTTTTCCATTTCATCTCGTCACGATATGGCTGAAATATTGCCGATGTGACGATAAATATTAACACACTCACTCACTTTCCATTTCAACGGGGACAATTGTATTTATCTCTTTCTTTGACAGCTATTATTGTCAAATGACAATGACGTTTTTTCAGATACTTTACGACTTCTTATTTCCAACATTGAACCCTCTGCATACCCTGTCTTCATTTGAGAAATATAATTCATGATGTTTGAATGATGAAACGATGAACGTGGTTGCGGTTAGAAAGACTGATTAAGATAAATAATATGATTTTTAGTGAAGGTATATCTCATCCCCAACAACCATGGGATCAAAGGGGGTCCCGTAATCTCTAGAGGACCACACCAATACACTTTTTGTTTATGTTTCGACAGCAACTGATCTAAATAATATTCAATCAGTTCTCAGTCACCCTAGGGGGCGGTGGGGTAGCCTAATGGTTAAAACGTTCGCTCGTCACGCCGAACACCCGGGTTCGATTCCCCACATGGGTACAATGTGTAAATCCCATTTCTGATGTTCCCCGCCGCGATATTGCTGGAAGATTACTAAAAGCGGCGTAAAAGTAAACTCACTCACCGTAGGAGACAAATAATTAAGACTTTTTAGCTATAACCACAGTGAGCATCTAGTCACATTTTTGCTAGGCCGACAGAAGGTGAGGTGGGGTAAACTGGTATGTAACGCCGCGTTCATGAATATTACAAACCTTGTACTAGTCATCCCAAATGTCGGCTGTATAGTGCTAGCCTACTGGTTGATTGGTTGGTTGGTTTGTTGTTGAACTCCGCACTCAGCAATAGTCCAGCTATATGGCGGCGGTCTGTAAATAATCAAGTCTAGACCAGATAATCCAGTGACCAACAGCAATTGGGATATGATGACATGTGTCAACCACGTCAGCAAGCCTGACCACCCGATTCCGTTAGTCGCCTTTTACGACAAGCATATGTTGCCTAAGACCAATTTTAACCCTGATCTTCACAGGTAGCTATGCCATGAATCAGATTTCCTAACGTGGACACCTGCGTACTGATCCTGGGCCGACGAGTGAGTGTTGGCTTTATCCCCTTAATGCCGAGCGCGAGCACAAGTACTATCTTGAATTTTCGTTTGGAATAGAGCGGCCGTCGATCAAACCAACGACTCAGCTCTCCGGGAAGAGAATCTATCCACTAGACTAGCTGTTGGGGTTCAAATAACAAACACCGGGTGTGTAGGCTCTTTCCTGCAACATGTCCCTCCGGGTTGTGTGATAAACGGTGATAACAGTTCGAAGCTCCCATATTGTATGCCAACCAATGATAAATAACGATGTCCTTCCGCGTGATAAACGGTGATAACAGTTCGAAGCTCCCATATTGTATGCCAACCAATAAGAAATAACGACGTCCCTCTGGGTTGAGTGATAAACGGTGATAACAGTTCAAAGCTCTCATATTGTATGCCAACCAATAATAAATAACGATGTCCCTCTGGGTTGCGTGATAAACGCTGATAACCGTTCAAAGCTCCCATATTGTATGTCAACCAATAATGAATAATGATGTCCCTTGGGATTGCGTGATAAACGCTGATAACAGTTCGAAGCTCCAATTTTGCATGTCAACCAATAACAAATAACTATTTCCTTCTGGGTTGCGTGATAAACGCTGATAACCGTTCAAAGCTCCCATATTGTATGTCAACCAATAATGAATAATGATGTCCCTCTGGGTTGTGTGATAAACGTTGATAATAGTTCGAAGCTCCCATATTGTATGTCACCCAATAAGAAATATCGATGTCCTTCTGGGTTGCGTGATAAACGCTGATAACCGTTCAAAGCTCCCATATTGTATGTCAACCAAAAATGAATAATGATGTCCCTTGGGATTGCGTGATAAACGATGATAACAGTTCGAAGCTCGCATTTTGCATGTCAACCAATACCAAGTCGTAGATAGAGTTGAACATGATCAATGCAGTTACGCTATGTTGCCTGATGTCGATATTATCAAGTGTTTTCGGATTTGTATTTGTGTCATTATTTAAAAAAAATCCATTTCCTTACGATCTAATTGGTAAACTTATGCCAACTGACAAGTAATTTATTGTTCCCTTTGGTTTAGTTCTCAAGTCAGCTTGAGAGTGCTCGTTAAGTATACTAGATCAATGTGTAAAATCACATTCTTTTAATGATGCTTTCATGGATTAACAATGCCAATCATTGTCAGTACCGTCAATGAAGAAGTTAACGAGACGGATCAGATGCAGTTATTTGAAAATGGCGTTAAATGGCTGCATCGACATTAACGCGATTGTATATGATGCTATATAATTACAGGTAACTTCTCCATTGTTGGTAATAGCAAACCGTCGTCAACTACTTAAATATGAGCCTAGCTATCGTGACTACAACTTTAAAATCATTATGAATGCTGTGGAAACACATGTAAAAAAATAGTCATCAGAATATGACAAATCCCCCCGGCCCCCAATGGTATGAAAAAACAAATCATCTGGGCCCGGTTGTTCAATACTCGGTTATCTTAACCGCCGGTTAACTCCTAACGGCCGGTTAAATCCTTAACCGGCCGTTAAGTAACCGAACGTTAAATATGCAATGTTCAAAACATGGTTAGTCATGCCGTTAGCTAACGTCGCCGTCAAAGTTTAACAGTGTGGTTAACGTCACTGGTTAGCTTCCATATATCCCAAAATTCCGTTTTCTGTTTACTACCAAAAATGGAAACGCAAAATGTCGCCTGCACCCCAAGGAAAACGAGAAGTCGACATTTCTCTGCTGACAAAGAGAATGTAATTCAGTCAATGGATGAGTCCAACTCTATAGTTTATCATAGGCATGCGAATGTTTTGTATTGGAACACAAGGTTCCAGCCGTTTGCATAATGTATATTTGAAAGACATATGATCCCAGCTCTGTGTGGGACTTACTTCAATTCCAACAACAGAAAAGACATTGTAATAAAAAAAATAAAATGTATAAATATTACACACAGAGTTACGCTTAGACGGCTACAGTCTTAATGAATCTTTGAATTCTCACAAGACCTATCGCTCACCTGCCCAAATCGTAAAGATGCTATCAATATCATTTATTAATTATTTGCCAAGTCTGTCAAAAATTGTAATGTATGAACACACATTGCCAAATATTTTAACATCAAACAATATAGATGTTGTGTAATTAATACCATTAGCTTTTATCTGAAATATGCATTCAATGCCAATAGAAACTTAATATGTTACTAGCACCACGTGCAAGTAATCAAACTGTAATTGTACTATAGGCCCCAGGGCCAACACTGCTGAATAAAATCGATCTATTATCCGGCCTTACTGTTGACAGGAATCTCATGAATAATACTGTGCAATATCGTCATTATCTGAACGCATTCACAGACGCATATTCCGGAAAGATGTCTTGAAAAACATGAAGCTGCGTCTAATTTATAAATGAACATAATTTCCTCGATACTCATTAATCAGATGAAACTTCATTTAGTTCAATTCACAAGTGACTGCAGAAAATGCATAATTCATTTTAATGACTTCACGGTCGGAAAACATGTATTATATTTCATAAGTGTATTATAGAACGCTGCAACGATTTGCCAGAGAAATAGTGTTGTGTTCACTGTGACAAAAAGGTTTCGATATTCAAATATAATATTTAATCAAAGTGACTACGAAGTAGGCCTGCATATCACTCACAACAGAAATAATAATGTTTTGTTTATTTTCCTATACATCAGTTGCGAGAGCAATGTTTATGCTAACTAAGTTTTCGTCAAATTATATAGCATTTTTAAAAGATGATTTGCTTCAATTAAAACATTCGAAGAATGAAAAAGAAATGAGGCCTATTGCTGCAATGATTAGTAAAAGTATAATTAAAATCCATCTATCGGAAAGGGATGCCAGGCGGACATATCCAAACAAAATCGGATAATTACTTGGAGTATAGACTTTCAAAAATAGCATATAAATATGATATCATGATATCAGTTTTTCATAAAATCACTAATAATTCTGAAACGTTGCCAATAAACCTGGAATCGTGTTCAGATATTTCATAAATACACTGACACGAATGCCCAAGTGCACTTTGCGCTCTATTGGATAGTGTTACAAAATCCCGTTTCGCGAAGGCCGGTATTGAAACGCGGATTACATCACTTATATTTCATATTCGGCCGTGACATATGAATCACTGAATTCTAAGGCTGGGACGGGTACTCGGGTACTCGAATCCGGGTCGGGTACAGCTGGAATCGAGTCCTATTTCTAGCAATCGAGTATCCGGAAAGGGAGAGAGCTCTGTAATGACAAGGGCAGACAATAGCTTGTCTTTTTCATTTTTGACGCACACACATTTACATCATTGAGTGAGTGAGTGAGTTTAGTTTTACGCCGCACTCAGCAATATTCCAGCTATATGGCGGCGGTCTGTAAATAATCGAGTCTGGACCAGACAATCCAGTGATCAACAACATGAGCATCGATGTGCGCAATTGGGAACTGATGGACATTTGTCAATTAAAGTCAGAGGAATCTGACTATCGATCCCGTTAGTCGCCTCTTACGACAAGCATGGGTTACTGAAGATCAATATTCTAAACCGGAAATTCACGGGATTTTACATCATTGGTATTGTCCCGATTAATGGAGCTATAGGTTTAATGACTGCCAATTTATCTTTGCATGAGCAGTGGTAGTTAAGTTACAGTAGCAGCAGGAACGAAACGTTCGTTGTTATGATAAGCAATGTAAGTAATGGTGTTACTCTCAATATTGGTTAAACAGACGTAAATTTGATAGCTTGAGGCAGTTTTAATGTCTTATTACCAACTGTTCAAGTTTTCTATAATAATCTCTGTCAAATCGTGATTGAATATTCAGAAAGTTGACCCGAATGTATTTCTTACATTTCCGGGTACTCGATTCCGATTCGGGTAAGTACATGGGGGTACTCGATTCCATTTTTTCCTACTCGTCCCAGCCCTACTGAATTCCTCATACATTTTAGAAACTAATTACAACTGGTCTTTGTCACGACAATGGTCAAGCGTCTAGATAAAGGGTGGAAAGATGTTAGGGGTGGAAACAAATGCTGTGCTCTCGAACAACACCTGTTTGAAATGTAAACAAAGAAAATTTCAGACTTTACACTGTGAAGCATTTTCTCAAATTTTCAGACACCCATTTGCATGGAAAGAGCAACCGACAACGGTAATAATCGGCATTTCTGGCTTCTTCTCTTTCTTAAAATGGGAGTGTATTTGGCAATTTCTCTGAGGTGAAGGTCGGTAGAATAAGAGTATACACAATCACCATATCCCGCCGATTACACTTTCAGTATCATAATGTAATCGTTCGGATATTTTTTTCATGAAACTAATTTAATTATCTATATTTAGCCTTGTTCAATATCATATCATACGTGGGTATAGGGTGTACGTGTTATATTCTTTGAAAGTGTTTGTTTGAATAATATTTACAGAAGAAATTCACAAATTTAGTGTAGTAAAGCATATATAAACCTTTCCCACAAGTGTTAAAAATGAAACGTAGGCATCATGTACTTGTACAACATGTACTTTAGTTCCTATGATGTGCATAGTTACAGTTTCATGTGTAACTCTTCGTCAGAATAATTTCCAATATCGAAGTCAGTGCACGATACACCTATCCTTTCTTTGCTGAACTGTCATCATGAAAGCAGTGTTAGCCATGAACGCCATTTGCGAGTTAACCACACTGTTAAAAAGTTAGCGGAGGTCCTTAGGTGTGTTAACTTAACGTCACGTTAACAGCCTGTTAAAAGTTAACAGAGTTTTGAACAACAAGATAACCCTCTGTAATTAGGTAACAGTCAGTTAAATGTACTTAACGGCTGGTTAAAAGATAACCGAGTTTCGAACAACCGGGCCCTGACAGTTACATAAAGTCCAAATCGTTTTATGGTAACCATGACAAATATAAATACCCAATATCCGCAAATAGCAAGAGGCACCACTTTAGGATCTACTTGATATATCTGTTGGTAGATATTGAGCGGTTTATGTGTTATTCTCCGAAAACGAAACCCACCTCTTTTTAAGACTAAGTAAAAATCGTTTCCATGGAAATCGTGAAAAATCTGACAAAAATCTGTAAATAGCAAAAGGCACCACTTTAGGTTCAGTTTAATATATTTACCAATTTTTGTTGAAACATATTGAACAGTTTTTGAGTTGTGCTCCGGAAATGAAATGATTATGGACGGACGGACAGACGGACGAGGCGTAGACTATATCCCCTTCCCCGCCACAAGAGAAGATGAACCCGTAGAATGTCTTTCAGAGTGGGTTAAGTCTGTGCGTGATGTTGTTATTGGCAGAATGCATAAACTGAAAAAGAGGAAACAGAATTGGAATAAACCCATTCTGTCCGAGTCTGGCTGCCCTGCATGAGGTTGTAGTTATTCCCACTGACAAAGCCTCAAATAACATATCCATTATATATAAACATCAGTGCATAAATTGTTTGATGAAAGAGCTTGCTATACGTGACATATCAAATAATGGCACATATAAGGCCAGTATGTTTTTGCTAGTCTGATACAAGGTAAGGTGGGGTGTTCTGACGCTTTTTGTGGAAACGTAAATTTGCTAATTTAATCTAATGAACTAAACGTGATAACACTTATTGTCTACAATGTAAAACTGAGGAACTAAACGTGATAACAATTATTTCTAATGAGGAACTGAAGAACTAAATATGATAACACTTATGGGTAAAAAACGAATGTGTGAAGAACTAACTGAATGTGTAAACTTTTGCGTTGAAGAATTGCTTAGAATTTATCTAATTTCACTAACCCCTAGTATAAATTCTAACTCTATTAATGTTCAAAACCCGACTAATACTAAACTAATCTAGCCTCTAACTTCCTTTACTAACTAAACCCCACTGATTGTCTAATCTAATTTATGAATATCTAACAACTGACTGACTTTCCAACCTAACTCTAAATGTACGTCTTGTGTCAGCGAAGTTGAAAACCGAAATTGAATTCAAATTCTAACATGAAATCTGGAAGCGTGTCTAGTTCACTCGCAGGCAAATCTCGTGCAGTCAGTGTCTATGCGTTTCCATGATTGTTTTTTAAATTCCATAAACACTAACTGAACGAGATGCGTTTGAGTGAACTCTCCCGAACATACCCCCCCTTTATGATAGATCCATATCTATCAACCTAAATAAACTAACAATTTAAAATGAACCAAATATGTTTGAACTACCCTTTTGGTAACTATTTACACTGGTTATATACACATTTTGTCATCCACGTCGATTTATTCCCAGTGAAGGGGACAGATTTTTGTCACTGGTCTTGTAATGTTGCTCTTACCAACCTGAATGTCGACCACCCTCACATGACCATCCTTCCCAGGGTGAGTCCTGACAATCCGACCTAAAGGCCAAGAACTTCTTGGGTTTTCTGAGGAGATCACCATCACTACATCGTCGACTTGTACATCCCTTGTTGGTGTGAACCACTTTTTTGCGAACATTCAGTGATGGTAACCATTCTTTCATCCATCGTTGCCAAGTGTGTCTGAGAAGTTCCTGGACCCTTCTCCAACGTTTACGTGGATGGAGATCAAAGGCATCTAACTCCGGTGAATACTCCCCCCTCCCATCTGTCCATGGATGAAATGATTGGGAGTCAGAGGCACGATGTCTTCAGGATGAGCGCTCTGATAAGTGAGTGGCCTTGAATTAATGAAGGCTTCAGCACCAGTAAAGGCACTCATAAGTTCCTCATCAGTAATACTGCTGGAACTCAAAATGGCGAAAATTGCACGTTTGGCAGCTTTTATCATTGTTTCAAAAACTCCACCAAAATGTGAAGCATGTGGTGGATTGAACCGCCATGTGATACCTTTGTTGGCCAATTGTGATTTGACATCATCTGATTTTAGACAACAAATCAACCCTTTCAGTTCTTTGATTGCACCAACAAAGTTTGTGCCATTGTCTGATATGATCAGTTTGGGCATTCCACGTCTGTCAGCCATACGAAACAATGCTCTCAAAAAGGAATCTGAATCTAACCCAAAGGCAATCTCCAGGTGTACTGCTCTGGATGCTAAACAAGTAAACAGGCAAAGATATCTCTTTTGCCTACTCTTGCCACGACCCTGAAGAGTAATAAATGGACCTGCATAATCCACCCCTACTTTTTCAAATGCCCGATATGAGGCTTGCACTCTCACAGGCGGTAGTTCGGCCATGATTTGATGTGTAGGCTTGGCCTTTCTTCTGCGACACCAAGAGCATTCTCTCTCCCCATCTTCGAATTTCCTCTCTAGCTGACACGATCCAAAACCTGGTACTGATTGCTGCTAACGTAGCATTCGTACCTCCATGTAAACTCTTCTCATGGTAGTTCTTGATGATCAGCTTGGTAACATGATCACCTTTAGGAAGTATTACAGGACATCTTGCATCATAGGAAAGTACTTCAGCATATTTCAGCCTTCCTGCTGATCGGATAACCCCGTGTTCATCCATGAATGGATTCAAGGCTAAGATATGGCTACTAACAGGTAAGATGTTGCTTTTCAACAAAGCTACGTATTCAGTAGGAAAAGAAGCTTTCTGTGTTTGTGCTATAATTTTCATTTCAGCATCTTCAATGTCTTCGCAATCTATCACTCCCTGTTTCCTGTTCAGACCTGATGATCTGATGTTACTCAAGAATCTATAAACGTATGCATAAATCCTGCATAATCGTTTCCAGCTGGAAAACCTTGATGGTTCCACTATCCAATTCTCTTCGCAGGAAAGGTTTGCAAACAAAGAAGTTACTACTTTGGAAGGAGACTTCTTCTTTTCCAGGTTTTCGGGTAAGTCAAGTTTTTCAGATTGCTCTGGCCAATTGTCCAACACAAGGAAATCAGGACCCTGCAGCCATTCTTTAGACCCTAAGGATTGAACATGTGTACCTCGTGTAAGTATGTCTGCTGCATTTTCTGATGATGGAACATACTTCCACTGACAAGGATTTGTGTGTTCTTGTATGAAACCTATCCGATTGGCAATGAATGTTTTGAAACAGCGACTTTGACTTCTGATCCAGCATAGCACATTAGAACTATCTGTCCATAGAATCGCTCTGTGTTGTGCCATTTCAACTGCTTGACAGACGGCTAGAAGAAGCCTCACGCCAAGAACAGCAGCCATAAGCTCCATTCTAGGAATGCTAACAGCCTTTATGGGTGCCACGTGAGTTTTTTGAAGCAACAAGGTGGCTCGATGTAGCGCCATCATGTATTTTTGTAACTGCATAGATCACAGTACCAAATGCACTCTGAGACGCATCAACAAAGACATGTAACTGTGTGGTGTCAGGATGGAAATTCATACATCTAGTAATCTGAAGAGATGCAAGACCTTCAATTTCACTGCACCATTGCAATGCCTGTTCAGTTAAATATGAACTAACATTGTCGTCCCAATCTACACCAGATATCCACATTTCTTGTAGTATGATCTTAGCTCTTATGCAAAATGGTGTCAACAAACCAAGAGGATCAAATATTTTTGCCATTTCTTTCAGGAAATTTCTCTTGGTAATTGTTAACTTCTTGTTCTGGATCTGATATGAAAACTGAAAAACATCCTTTTCAGCATTCCATGTTAGTCCAAGAGCTTTCACTGAAGGTAATTCACTTATGCATATTTGGATCTCTTTCAGCCTGTCCTCTACCGGAATATTGTCAAGTACATCTGCTGAATTTGATACCCATTTCCTTGCATGCATCCCTGCTGATGACCACATTGCATTCAACTGCTCATATAGTTCTATTGCTTTTTCTTTTGTTTGAACCGAATCCATATTATCATCCATGTATGTTGATTTCAAAACTGTCTGCGCAGCTAAAGGAAATGTTGTTCTTTGCAATTCGGCATGATTCTGTGAAACGTATTGAGCAAGGAATGGGGAACAGTTCATCCCGAAAACGACCCTAGAAAACTCGTACACATCAGGTGTTTTGTCCTGATCCATATCTCTCCAGAGAAACCTAAAGTATGGTCGATCCTTTTCATTGATCTCGATCTGGAGATACATCTCTGCTATGTCACAGATGATAGCAACAGGAAACTGTCTGAACCTCAAAAGAATCTCGAATAGGTCATTCTGTAGTTTTGGTCCTGGATGAATACAGTCATTCAAAGATATCCCCTTACACTTTGCAGAGGCATCAAAAACTACACGGACCTTTGTGGTTGTCCGATCAAGTTTCACTACTGGGAAGTGAGGCATAATCCATTTACTGTTTCTTGTTTCTTCTGGATCTACTTTTCTAATATAGCCTTTCTCAACATACTGATTTATGACCCCAGCATATGCATCAGAAACAACCTTATCTTTTGACAATTTCTTCTCCAAATTCACAAGGCGATTAAGTGCCATATCATAGTTATCTGCTAGACAATCAGTATTGTCCTTCCAAGGTATTGCAACTCTGTATCTCCCATTCTGATATTCTAGTGAATCCTGGACTATATCAAATGCGATCTTTTCATTGTGACTCATATCAGTTTTTGGATTTGGAATTTCTTCCATTTCCCAAAATTGCTGAACTATCACATCAAGGTTGTCTGTACCAGACGTATCATTTCTGACAAAGAAGGTTTCTGATGAATGTGTCCTGTTTTCATTCGTTGATACATTCCCTACACACGTCCAACCTAAAGGTGTTAATCGGGCAATAGGTTCTCCAGGATCACCACACACATCTCCCTGTGAGCAATGCAAATCTAAACAATCCATTCCTATGAGGATATCAACAACTGGACGAAAACAATGTTTTGGAAACTGAATATTTCTCAAATGTTTCCATCTATGCATGTTTCCTCCAATCAACTACTTTCATATTGCCTGTCACTTTTCGAGTAGTCAAAGCATTGACCTTTGTCTTGAAAGACCCATCTAAGCTCTCAAGGTCACATTCAACCGACATGCTCCTAAATGATTCCTTCTTATTATTCAGGACATTTACTGTGACAGTTGAACATTCACCCACTAGCTCAAGCTCTGAAGCAACATCCTCGTTGATGTATGTTTGAGTGCTAGCATCATCTAATAATGCATTAACTGTCAAAGAACGGTTTCCATTTTTCAAAATTACAGGAATAGTTCTCAACGCCAAATAATTTGACGTGTCTTTTAACGTAGACATTGTTGTTTGGGTGCCAGCTTCTGACCCTATAGCTTGAGGCGTGTATGGTTTGCTAAAGGTTAACTCTGCAGGTGGACCACCACTTGTCCTCTGCTTGCCATGAAGCAATCGATTGTGATCTGCTTTGCAACCATCAATTCCACATACAACATATCTACTACAAAACCTTCCACGATGATTTGTACCTAGGCATCGAAAGCAGAGACTCAATTCTCTGGCTTTATCCCATCGACTTCCTAAGTCTAATTCCTTGAACTGTTTACATTGCCAAATCCTGTGATTTGTAGCCTCACACACAATACATTTCGATGTCTTATCCTGATTTTTATTGCCAAAGAAAGTGCCTGGTTTGGATTTACCAACTGTTGATTTTCCTGAAAAGCCCTGCTTTGCTTCAACTGCTATTGTCTGAAAATTGGACTCTAACAATGTCCATTCTCGTAGAGTCTCAACTGACTCCTGTCGCTGTTGTTCATAAATCCACCTTTTGTAACGAGTAATCATGCTTTCTGTTAACTTTGTTAACAACAGAGCATAGAGACATCCATCTCCTAATTCCTCTACTTTGTCAGCCTCTCGAAAACTAACTACTGCAATGTCCAACAGGTCAGCAAATTTGTCTAAATCCTTTGCATTTCCCAGGACTCAATGGTTTGAAGTTAGATATTTCCTCTAACTTTAAGGCAATCTGTCTTCTTTTGCCCCCATATTTTCTTTCAAGTCGTTCTAAGGCAATGTCATAAACAGCAGCGCTATGCCCTAGTTTTGCAATAAGCTGAGCTGCTTCTCCAGATAGGTATTGTTTCAATTGAAGCAGCTTATATTCATTGCTGGCAGGCGCTCTATCGACACAGGCCATGAAGGCTGCTTTCCACCCTTCATATTCTACTACTTTGCCTGAGAAAATAGGAATAGACACTCGCTTAAGTTGTCTCCATAAATCGTCACCAATAGTTGGCCGCGTTGTTCTAACATGTGGTCTGTCAGGAAGCATAGAGTTTGCTGACTCTCGATATTCTGCAGTGTGTTCATGATTATGTCTGGCATTGTCCCTATTCGAACTATCTACCGGTTTCATCTGTTCATCACTCTGTCCATTTTTTATTGGAACCCACTTCCACTTCATTTTCTTGTTTCTGTGGACTGGAATTGTGACTAACATGCTGTGACTGTGAATGTGCATTGCCCTCCGAACGAAACAACCTTGAAATGCCACTCATGACAGATCTGACAGAACTTGTCTCTAGTGTATGTTTTAAAAACAAATTAGCCTGCTCAATAGCAGCGTCAGTTTCGCATTCAACTGCTTCTAATTCTTGTTTTGTTTTCTTGAACAGATCAACCTCACCAGACTCACTATAAGCTATTGACACTTCACAGATGACATTAATAGCTTTACTCTGTAGAACACTTACCTGATTTATCATGTCCCTCACTGCATGTCGAGAGGGCAGCTCTTCTTCTATTAGCCTCAGCAATTTATTTTTACTTTTTGTAAGAGACGTTTTGGCAGCTGCTTTTTGCTTTTTTAATTTCAAAAGTTTCAACTCACTACCTGTAGGATTCATGGGTGATGCTTCTTCCTGTTTACTTTGCGGTAACGACATATTGAACCCACTCAAGATGTGTTAACGTTACCACCAATCAGCAAATACAATACAAAATAACAACTTCACAATCAAAATACTAAGTACCAATCTGTCAACACACGACAGACTAATACCAAACTAAACTGAATTGAACTAATTCTAACCACGCTCTGCTACCATTTTTGTTCTGACGCTTTTTGTGGAAACGTAAATTTGCTAATTTAATCTAATGAACTAAACGTGATAACACTTATTGTCTACAATGTAAAACTGAGGAACTAAACGTGATAACAATTATTTCTAATGAGGAACTGAAGAACTAAATATGATAACACTTATGGGTAAAAAACGAATGTGTGAAGAACTAACTGAATGTGTAAACTTTTGCGTTGAAGAATTGCTTAGAATTTATCTAATTTCACTAACCCCTAGTATAAATTCTAACTCTATTAAAATTGCTCTAATCTAATTTATGAATATCTAACAACTGACTGACTTTCCAACCTAACTCTAAATGTACGTCTTGTGTCAGCGAAGTTGAAAACCGAAATTGAATTCAAATCCTAACATGAAATCTGGGAGCGTGTCTAGTTCACTCGCAGGCAAATCTCGTGCAGTCAGTGTCTATGCGTTTCCCTGATTGTTTTTAAATTCCATAAACACTAACTGAACGAGATGCGTTTGAGTGAACTCTCCCGAACATGGGGTAAACTGGTGTATAACGCCGCGTTCATGAATATTACAAAGCTTGTACTAGTCAGCCCAAATGCCGGTTGTATAATGCTAGCCTACAGGTTGATTGGTTGGTTGGTTTGTTGTTTAACTCCGCACTAAGCAATAGTCCAGCTATATGGCGGCAGTCTGTAAATAATCATGTCTGGACCAGACAAACCAGTGACCAACATCATGAGCATCAGTCTACGCAATTGGGATACGATGACATGTCTCATTCATAACATTTTGTGGAATTTGGGGGTAAAACATTTCGTTCAAGAAATAGGCATCCCGATGGGCACCGGTGTGCTTCCATCCTTGCGGATCTGTTGCATTCATATGAATCACAATTTCTGCTTGAGTTGGCAAAATCCAAACAAGGTCATTTGGCCAAGACGTTAACTTAACCTATACGAAGGTGTTCGGGAAAGAGACGATAGTTACTACCGAGGGGCCAACTCAAACACATGCATATGCAGGTCGCGTGTTTTCTCTCGAAAATACCCACCGCTTAATTACGACAACAGCTATCCAATTCTATGGATCCTATGGTGTTCGTGAACTACAAGACTGACCAGGAATTGTCAAACAGACCATCAGCACCATGTCTATGTGGCATACCGTTTTTCCTTATAAACTTTGCTACAATTGGTCCAAGTGAAATTACTTATCTTGATAAAGTCCGGGTTATAGATGATCCATAGCAAACTTTGATGAGGGTAAAGAAAGACGTTTCAATGGGTCGGGGTCAGTGTACATTGCATTTTAAGACATCTGGGCGCGCTTCCTTCAACTCTCATAACTTCTTTCTCGTAGGCATTCGTACCTCCTATGTTACGGTATAGAAGGTAAAGAATGCTAATGGAAAAGTTAAGATCTTATGATTTAAACAATCTTTTATTTCCATTAATGTTTGCGACTTTTCATAATACACGACATAACAAAATGGAAATAGGATTAGCAAAGCAGGCCATATGGCCTATGTCAATACTTTCCGCATATAGTTCGTTTATCTTGACTTAACTCTATGGAGCAGACATTAGGACATTAATGAATGAATCAAAACAAAATACAAATAAAGAAAAATAAAATAAAGAAGAAGATACCAAGTGCATTTTATGTGTTTTATAGGTTGTTACTTGAATTCCGTGAAAGCGGTTAGTTTCAGTTATGTAATTCTGAACCGATTTTTATAAGGTTTTCATTGTCTAAAGGAGATGAATCGTCATTGCCGTGAAGTATAGTATATACACTTAGGTGGTTAAGGACAAAGTATTTGTCAAGTCTAAACTGGGTATAGCGGGGACATGACAGAAAAAAATGGATAGCATCTTCTCTGTTATGGCCACATGAACAAGTGGGATCATCAATCAGGAATCTGTCAAATAAGTGTGCTTTTAAATCACTACAACCTAGCCTAATTCTGGATAGGATCACTTGGTATTGTCGCTGGCCATAACTAGCCATGTATGTAATATTTGAAGAAATCTGAATGTCTGTGGAAATCAATTGTTTAAACCTAGATAGGGCATCTACATTTCTAATCTTGATATCAAGTGCGTTCCTTGCTTTAACAGCAGAAGGCAGGAAAGATCGGTTATACTGGGATAAGCGCCCTGCATTTGTCTGAACGTCGTTGGAGTTACGAAGGTTGTATCCTGTTATGCTGGAGATACTAGGTGGGACCCATAACGATAGGTATTTAGGAGTCAGCCCATTGACCATTTTGTAATATATACATAATTTATGGTAATGTCGTCTGTCAGACAGTGAGCAATAACCCGTTTCCCTGTAAAGCTGTTCGTGACTGGTTCCTCGTACTGCTCCACATATTGTTCGAAGAGCATCCAAGTGTAGGTTTTCTAGGATTTTTACTTGTTCTTTTGCTACACTATCCCAAATGTTATCCGCAGTAGTCAAATATGGGTAAGATAAAAGATTTGTACATAATTTCAAGCGTTCTTCGATTTAACCTGTATTTTAGACTACGCAAGCAATTAATTAGTGGACTCACTTTACGGACGAGATAATCAATATGTTTGTGCCATTTTCCATCTTCCTGAAAAACCAGCCCTAGGTGTTTATGATCACTTACTTCAGGTATAAGAACATCATTCATTCGAAGAGGTAACTTAGGACTAGAAGTAATTTTAGTCGAAAATAGCATGGCTTCAGTTTTGGTAGGACTAAATTTCACTTGCCATTTATCAGCCCAGTCTGTTTTACGTTCTTAGTCACTGTTCAGTATAGCGGTTAAGAATTCAGGTTCTTCAATAATTACATATAAGGAAGTATCATCAGCAAAAAGTTTAATATTACTCGTTATCCCGTGAGTCAAGTGATTCATATGAACGAGAAATAACAGAGGTCCTAAAACTGAGCCCTCAGGAACTCCAGCTAGAACAGGTTTATAATTTGACATGTAGGCATCAATTACTACAGCTTGTTTCCTATTACTAAGGTAGCTTCCAAACCAATCCAAAAGATTACCACTTATCCCTGTTGACTTTAATTTTACTAGTAAACCCTAGTGCCAAACACGATCAAATGCTTTGCTAATATCACAGAATATAGCACGAACTTCCTCGCCGTCATCCAAGGCTTTGGAAATCACATGGTATAATTCAGTTAACTGATAAACAGTTGAATCTCCAGGTTTAGAAAGAGAACATGTCAAGGCAACTGGTCTATAATAATTGCAATCATGAACGCTACCCTTTTTATAGATTGGAACAACAACAGATTCACAAGGAAAACAGAAAAGTCGTAGCGATGAATTGAACAACATAGTAATGGGAGCGCACAGAGATACAGCTAATTTTTTTAAAAAGCATGTTACCAATATTATCTGGACCTTTAGCTTTGGTAGTATTTCAGTTTAATAAAATGTCATGCACTTCTTTTTCGGACAAGAGCAACTCATTAAGTCTATTTGCAGGCTTGTGTAAACTGCAAGTTTCCCTCTCAGGTTCTTCAACTTGGGCTTGTTGAGTAAAGTAATCATTAAATACATCAGCAATATCACTGGGGTGATCAAGAACCTTCCCATTAGTCAAGATAGGAGGAGACTGTGTATTTGAATTTGAATTGATCTGTATATAGGTTTTCACTAAGCGCCACCATGATTTAGAGCCACATTCAGACTTAATACTATCATCTAATTTCATGTCATAAGCGCGTTTAGCTTTCCTAACTTCAGAGTTGACTTTGTTTCGTGCTACTCTGAAGCGCTCCCAATCTACCGGTAAATTTATTCTTATTCTTACGGGAGCTTTGTGAATGGGGGCCCAGGGAACGATGACGCACAATCAGCCATGGAGTTGAGTTTCACAAGCCGATCCATGTAGGCGTTTTACAACAGATGTTGTTTGGGAACAAACAAGGGTCTTCGCGAGTGACAATAATGTCAGTTGGTACTGATGCTCTGGGCCTCGTCACCAGGGTAACAAATACACCCTTTACATCTGTACTTGTAGGCATCGTATTCACAGAGCGAAACGGATCCCGCTCACAAAGAAGTGTGTTGCATTGTACAAGACCAAAACACTGATATCGCAATACATTGAATGCATCATGAAAAATGAATGATCCTCACGCATGAATCAGTCTTACTGTTGATTCTACAGATTAAAAACATTTATACAAACAGCAAGGGATCCATTTACTACTTCCAACGAAATATTGATTTCATCAGATAAATTAACACGTCATAAACTGTAAATCTCTACAGATGCAAACACATCTTCGCAAACTGCATGTGCCGAATTAGGTGGAACACAGGAAGGAGGATGGGCTTCGTCATCTGGGACGACTCACAACAGACGCAGACATGACGTCCTTCACAAGTCTGATGTATGTCAACGTTCTGTTTCTTCTTGTTGAATACTTGAAGGTAACAGGTAAGCATACACTATGTTTTTCGCTCAAGTTCAAAAGTGTAACGCTAATCAGAAATACATGGGTTTTTTACAGCGACAACGTGATCTATGTATCAGCATCTAATTTGAAGTGTTTTGTTGTTGTTGATAGAGGTACTAAATCTGGCTACTTACATCCTGCCCAGATATGTTCATGATTCAGTTAGGATGGCAAACATCATCCAAGTTTGCCAATCAAATAGCTCAGATAATGAAATTATGTATACGATAACTGAGGCACTAAACAAATTATTAACAGTACATTTTACATCATAAACCAAAGGTAAATAATCATCTCTTTGATGTATTGGAATGGGAATTGGTCATCATTACGAAAAATTACCCATCTGTCCTAAAACTATTACTAGGCACATAAAGAAACTGTGCATACAAAAAATATAAAATCTAAATTTATCAAACCTGTGTAGACACATAAGTATTTAAACTCAGAGATTAGTGACATGTATCCAACATGCAAGCACGTGCCACGTTCCGTGACGTCAGTGGGTTCGTCCTTGAGACGGGCAATACGTTGTTGCACGTGCATTCCGGGAAAAAAGAAACAGAGCAAATGAATGCCACACAATACTGTCACTTTGGCAAGCTCAACCCTTCCCCTTGCGATCGTTCAAAAAAATTAAACGGCTATTGAAACGAATAGCATGCCAAGGCTCACGTCTGCACAACGTCATGAGGCCATTGGGATGGTCCGTGGGGGAATGTCTCAACGAC
Organism: Haliotis rubra; assembly: GCF_003918875.1. Lineage (NCBI taxonomy): Eukaryota > Metazoa > Mollusca > Gastropoda > Lepetellida > Haliotidae > Haliotis > Haliotis rubra. The sequence goes on from NW_025767441.1 coordinate 449,715, forward strand.
AAGTGGCTGCACATTTACACTGCCACCGGAACACCATTTCTGCACTGGTGAGACGTTACCGAACACAAATGACGTCATCGATCGGCCACATTCTGGACGTCCACGTGTAACAACGCCAAGACAGGATTTATGGATACGGGTGACCCATCTTCGCCACAGGTTTCAGACTGCAGTGATGACTGCCCGAACCATCTCAGGACTCCGCGTATCCACCCCAACACAGTTCGACAACGTTTACGTAAACACGGGATCAGACCACGACGTCCCACCATACGGCCTATCCTGACACAACGTCATCGACAAGCTCGCCGAATGTGGTGCCGAAATCATGTCCGCAGACCCTTGTTTTTTACAGATGAGTCCAGGTTTAACATTTCCCATAGTGATGAACGTCAACGTGCCTATAGACGCGTGGGAGAACGTTATGCACAGGCCTGTGTCTTGGAGAGGAATCGCTTTGGTGGTGGTTCCGTGATGATTTGGGGTGGAATACCAGGACGCCAAAGAACTCCTTTGGTGATTGTTCTGGGCAACTTAACTGGTGTGGGCTACAGGGCTGTGGGCTACAGGGATCAGATTCTTCGACCTGTGGCAATTCCTTTTCGGCAACGTCATGGCCCCGGGTTAACATTTCGCCCTCATACGGCAAGGGTTGCTATGGATTTCTTGCAACACCACAACGTTGACTTACTGCCTTGGCCTGCAAATGCACCGGATCTCTTTCCGATAGAGCACGTCTGGGACGAGATGGATCGACGTCTACGCCGTCTTCCTCATCCGCCAGATAACGTCCTTGACTTTGCAACAGAACTTGAGAGAATCTGGCGTGACATCCCACAAGCCTTCCTTGCACGTTTGATAGGCTCTATGCGTCGTTGATGCACTGCTGTTCTCAATGCCGATGGTGGACATACCCGTTATTGAGCTTGTGACATGGTCGTTTGACCCCTGTCCTACTTGTGGACTCGTGACGTCCTTGCGATTGACTTTTCAATTGAAATTCTCCCGACTTGTTATGGTCACATGATCCCTCCATTAAAGTCTATATGTACCTTTGACAAAACGTTTTGGTTAATCAAAAGACAGAAATCTTGAACCCCGCACAAATTGCTCTATGTCACAAGCACATGTTTATGGATCAAATACTGAAAACTGGGTTCGCCTGAAGGTGAGCGTATTCATCGTCAAACAGAAACCATGTGTTAATCTTAGCACACGTTGGAACATTTATAAATAACTTATACAGGGAATACGAACAGATACCAATTTATTCCCTGACACGCCAAAGTTACAAATAACCTTAATATATCTGCCATATGGCTTTTGAAAGTTTTACTGAGGCCATGGGAACTGTGAACCAGGTCAACCAACGTTTGATTCAGACTTTCCTTTCGACAGCTATTGGTCACTGTAAATCTAAGTATGAACAGAAAATGCGGTTCCATTGGTCGCTTGTATTGCTAGCTCGGGTTGCTATGACGGAGTCGAAAATACCAAAGAGTCAGATCATACCAAATATTCAAGTTCATCTTGGCCGAATTCCATCGTTTTGCCAATCCGTTTTGAGTACCCATGCTGCCCAGATGCCACACACTATGGTTATTTGGTTTGTTCTTTAACGGCGCACTCAACATTACTCCACCTATGTGGCGGCGGTCTGTAAATAATCAAGTCTGAACCTAACAAGCCAGTGATCAACACCATGAGCATCGATCTCCACAACTGGAATACGATGACTTTTGTCAACGAAGTCAGTAAGCCTGACCACCCGACACCTTTAGTGGCCTTTTACGACAAGCATTGGATCAATTCTAACCCGGATGTTCACAGGTATGCCACACACCAACCCACATACCACTTGTAGCACATTCCTGGAATATCCCGGAGCTGGACACCATAACTAGGCCTCAGGCAGTGTACGGGTCATTCTGCATTCAGACTTGAGTGAGTGAGTTAAAATTTATAGTCACATCGGCAATATTTCAGCCATATTGTGACTTAAAAAGTTATATATTAACAATAAACACAATTACATTATAAAACACCTGTCGACGAAGGACAGTAAAACAATTAGATTATCACAGTGATAAATTTAAGACTAGTAATTAAATCTAAAATATGTTACTTTTAAATGACAATACAATATAAAAACCGGCTATAGATTGCCAACAACTGAAGGTAGATCACCATACTAGGGACCATATGCCTAAAATAGTTTTGCTGAGGACGTCCATCATTTTGAATATTGATTGATACGATGACATTTGATTTCATTCTTAACATATTGTTCAGACTTTTTTAAAAAGGAGATGTAACAATATGTCATGTCTGCATAAATTCCTCGTGGATCGAAAACTGATTGCCTAAGTTTGTCATGTTGGATACAATGGATAGTGGTGTAGAGTTGAAAAATCAACTGTTTCAAAATGACTGAAACTGAGCCTCGTATCAGAGTAAAACAAATGTTCAAGCAATATTTGGAGATTTTAAGAATTCAGGTGGTACGGATTCCACTCGCTAAATTGTTTTCTGTGAATGTCCTTTTTTATAGCGATGAGAAATCTTGGTTATTGTTTGATATACGGAGTTTCTTGGGCACTACGATATATCTCCCATGGTATGGATTCCTTCTATGGACTTTTTTAATACCGTACAGTCAGGGAATGGACATGTCTTTAGGTTCTAGAGTTGAGATTTCTTCCTCCATTATATGTCATTGTTTGAAAGTTAAAATGTCAATTCTACCATGGCTACGTGAAATGCTCGAATTTGATTGGTCAATCAATAAAATCAGACGGTATCAATTTTGGATTGAAAATGCGTCTGCTTTCACGGCGCTTCACTGCACACGTATACAATCACTGCCGCACTACTTCAGCTTGGCCACCAACATGACTTATATCAACACAACAGACGTGATGGAAATGCTGATAAAACATTTATTAAAACTCGCAAAATACAATTATACGATTTCTCCTCCACAATTATTAGGGAACCTCACTATCATAATTATTACATTCTATTATAAAACTATTCAAAATTACAATACACAGCCCCAAACATAAACAAACAATATCTAACATATAAATCAGAAAACCATGTAAAAATACATCCCTATCTATCCCTATTTGTGCACCAAAATCTTTTCCGTTTAGAATGGGAAATTCGCAAGATAACGGTCAGGCGAAACACAACATTTATGCCACTCATACTCCATCATGTCCTGTTAAAACGTTCAAAATGTCAAAAATTGAACCATGAGATTTCCGCTCTCTGCCACCTTCCCTGCAAGGCTGTCACTGCTATGTTCGTACACGTTGAAAACAGCTTGGCCACAATCCAGTCCCAAATGATGAGAACAATGTCCCAAGGAATCCCAAGTTAGTCGTATGTACACAAAGCAACACTGTCACTCTTTCGTCGCATGCCGGGGTGGAGGCACGAACGTGAAATCATGATCCACACTCGCCGGTCATAAAAATCAACAGTCTTTGATGAGTTACAGGTCGTAGGTCGATCAGAAAAGGATCTTTTCTTCGATTCTGAAGGGTTCAGATTCGACAGTCAGTCAAGTATTTTCCACTATCACTTCAAATTTCAACCTTTCGCAAAATGTAAACTGGCTCGTCTGCCATTTCAAACTTTGGGTAATTATCTACTTCCAAGAAAATAAGTAGGTCAGACGATTCCATTATAGTGTGGCCAGGGGCTACAGTAACACGGCACAGAAAACAATAGGCTGGTTTCGGTCGTGTGGAGTTATGATTATAAAAACCAAGCTCTTAGGTGTTACATCATTGCATTGAATAAACAGAAGTTTGTTTTCTTTGGACAGAATATTTCTTTATGTTGCAATGTTAAAAAAACGGCACCTACGAACGGCACCTACCACTCCCTTCACGGACGAGTTCAATTCGCCTCTCGTCCCATGCCGGATTATGCAGAGTAGTAGATATAATGATAGTCCTGGACCAAGTCCAACAAAAGCTTCTGCAAAGCTTTATTTCACAAATAAAGCTTTTGTCAGACCCTTAGATCCTGCCCCAGTATATCTACTACTTTTGAGTCCCCAGTTAACTTCCCGGCCACGTGTGACACTACTGTGCCGCACGTGGCACTACTGTACCGCACGTGGCACCACTGTGCCGCTATGACGTGTTGGTAGGAGGTAACATTGTCGTGGGGTAGGAATAGGAGGTCGGCCTGGTGAACGCTATTGGGTATGTTAATACCAAACTTCCTTCTAGGCACGTAGCGTGGTGCCGGTAAATAGATCTGCCACAGGGCTTGTTTTTCAAGCCACGCTTTGGCCTCCTCCGAGGGTACTCGCGCTATTTTAGCCAGCTTATGTACGGTGCTAGCTCCTTTCCAGTACCCACGTGGGCTGTAGTAAATAGCCTCAAACCTTCTCTGGGTCCGTGACATGTTGCCTATGTACACCTATGTTCTTGGTTCAATTTTCTCATGCCCATGTTGATCCCATCAATAGCTATCCAACGCTTAGTGTCCATCGGCGACAGGGACGTCTTGTTTATCGTCAGTCCGTATATCCTATGCCCATCACTACTAAGCGTGTTCATTTTATGCCTAAAGGTACGGGTCTTGAACAGGGCTTCCTTGAATCTGGCGTGTTTGATGTGTTGTCTCACCACGTACTTCTTAACACCCTTCGCCTTCCGGATCTCACCATTGTCGGCCTTCAGGATGGAGTACATCTTAGGCCTCAAACCTATGTACTCAGCTATGGGCGTGCCAGCACACTCGTCCTTCATCTCACCTAGGACCTTTCTATTTACCGTGCTGTGTATGGCATGGTCCTTGGGGTAGTCACTGGTGTCATACAAATCGAGGCGTTTTTTCATGTCCTCGTACACGTCCTCGGTTCGAATCTCCATCAGCAGGGAATCCGTGTCAGTGTACAGCACTTCACACCTGTCGTCGTACTGTTTCTTCAGTTCGTTGTAGTAAAAGTCGGACATCAGGTGTTTGGATAAATCGAGGATGCTCATCCCCACGTAAACAGGCCGGTTGAATTTGATGTGGCTTTTCTTCATGTGTAGGGCAACCAGGTCGTCGGTGAATATATTGCTCCGGTTGAATGCCTGACTGGCTATCAGTCTCCTGAGCTTGTCTTCCTCATTCGACCGAACCAGCTTCACGGTCACGCGTTTCCTCAGGTTCTCCATAGTCTTACCAAACACCAAGTTGTTCATGAGCTTGTAGAGGTTTTTCTCAAAGTCACTGGTGGCAAGCTTTCGGAGGTCTGTGTTCATTCTGATGTATGGCTCCATCCAAGGGCTCTGGTAGAACACAAGCACCCTGTGTATTTTGATCAACCTCATACCCAACGACAGGTACAGCTGTAGGTTGCGATAGTGAACGATGTACTTGGTCTTATTCATTAAGTTGGGCACGAGTTTTTCAACGTCTACCACCCGCCCATCTAACAAGTTATGTTGGTACTCAGACATCCAGTTTGGGTTAACCCTCATACGTTCGGGGGGCCAGGGGGTAGCTGTTGTGCGATGTTTGTAATGCCTTTGGGTATTCCAAGTCAACCTTGAGGATATAGCCTTTACTCGAATCGTCCGCGATTCTCATAACATCAATCTCATGCGATGCCCATTCGAATCCCCCTGTGGGTAGATACTGGCTCTTGGCCCAGCCGTTGGCGTCGAGGTAGAGAATATGATTGGTTGGCTTGCTCGGGTCGTAGCCCTTCACGTATCGGTGAGCAAATCCAACTTAACTCCGGGCTTTTTCAACAATGCATCACACGACAGACCTGGGCTGGTGTATAAACCATGAGGGGTCGAGTTGATACTGCTTGAAACACGTCCGCCTAAACGTCTCAAACACGTCGGCTAGCAGTAGTACATCTGTCCTCAAGTACAGGTCGTGATAGTCACCCAGATTCTTTTAGCCCAGTTTATTCCATACGTTAATCACGTCCGAGTAATCGTCTTGGGATATTGTCGAGTCGGTCAGGTTGCTGTAAAATTCTCTGATGGGGGGGTAGTCGGGTCTCGGCGAACTTGGGCCAGCCATCCATGTACTCGTAGGGGTACACACCATTCCTCATCAGCAGGGGTCGAGTCTCAGCGTCAGTGTATCGATCGGTGATGGGGAAGGTATCGTTGGCCTTGACCAGACTGTCGAGTGACGACAGGAGGAACTGAATCGAGTCGATGAACCTCAGGCCGTTTAAGCTGAAGGAGATGTATCTCTCCATGTTGTTGGGGATGCACGTCAGGTTGCCGTCGACTTTCGCGATGGCCTGCATGATCAAGTGAGAGTAAGTTGCCCTCTCAAGTTGTGGAAGACCACGGGGATGTTTATTGTCTTGGGGGTGATTCTAAGCTTGAGGTTACACGCGCTGTGAGCGGCGCCTCTATACTTACCGGTGACGTGGGAGTGATCTCTCACCGAATCACCATTCAGTGGTGAGCCACACACGTGGCAGTGAGTGCTGCAGGCGTGAGCTAGCCGGTCGGCTTGGGTCATACGCATGGGAGCGACTGTATACAGTGCATTCCTGATAGTTTTTTCTTCCTCCTGCAAACACTTTAGAAACTTTTCAGCCGCGTCGGAACCCCTATACACTACCGGAGCTTTCGTTTCCCCATCACATCGGACGACCACGTATCCAAACCCACAGGCCTCATGCTCCTGTGTTTTGTGTGTGAAGCTCTCGCCTGTGGGTAGAGCGTTGGGGGTACCCCCAACAGCCTCAACGGGTTTGACCAAGGCTTCGAAGTCGGCGTAGATGACATAAGGCACGGACATTTGGTTCTTGTGGTTGTCGAATTTTAGGATATTGTCACCTTCCTTAGGCATGTCAACTCGTATGGCCGTCTGCCCCACACCTTGGCAATCCTCCCGGTGGGATTCTAATAAATCAGCTCGGCTAAACCCGTGCAGGCATCATGCACAAAAGTGTTTTTTCCCAACGTCTTTCAACTGGTCGTGCAATAGACTGCTGAGATGTTTTATCCAAGTGTAGTGATATTTTTCACCTTGCTGGATCATGAATATATTGATAGCGCGGCGGTTCAACAGTTGGGGTCCCCCCAACACTGGGCTGACCCTGTGCACTATTGTTGTGTTGCCTTCGTGCCCTAAGACGTTTATGCCTATATCGTTCTGTTTTTCTACTTTGGTGATCTGGGATATAGGCATAACGATATAGGCATAAGCGTCTTAGGGCACGAAGGCAACACAACAATAGTGCACAGGGTCAGCCCAGTGTTGGGGGGACCCCAACTGTTGAACCACCGCGTTATGGGATATCCCATATCCCAGATCACCAAAGTAGAAAAACAGAACGATATAGGCATAAACGTCTTAGGGCACGAAGGCAACACAACAATAGTGCACAGGGTCAGCCCAGTGTTGGGGGGACCCCAACTGTTGAACCGCCGCGTTATCAATATATTCATGATCCAGCAAGGTGAAAAATATCACTACACGTGGATAAAACATCTCAGCAGGCTATTGCACGACCAGTCGAGACACGTTGGGAAAAAACACTTTTGTGTACGATGCCTGCACGGGTTTAGCCGAGCTGATTTATTAGAATCCCACCGGGAGGATTGCCAAGGTGTGGGGCAGACGGCCATACGAGTTGACATGCCTAAGGAAGGTGACAATATCCTAAAATTCGACAACCACAAGAACCAAATGTCCGTGCCTTATGTCATTTACGCCGACTTCGAAGCCTTGGTCAAACCCGTTGAGGCTGTTGGGGTACTTTAGCGCTCTACCCATTGGCGAGAGCTTCACACACAAAACACAGGAGCATGAGGCCTGTGGGTTTGGATACATGGTCGTCCGATGTGATGGGGAAACGAAAGCTCCGGTAGTGTATAGTGGTCCCGGACGCTTGGCTGAAAAAGTTTCTAAAGTGTTTGCGGGAGGAAGAAAAACTATCAGGAATGCACTGTATACAGTCGCTCCCATGCGTATGACCCAAGCCGACCGGCTGAAGCTTCACGCCTGTAGCACTCACTGCCACGTGTGTGGCTCACCACTGAATGGTGATTCGATGAGAGATCACCCCACGTCACCGTATAGAGGCTACCATTAGCGGCGGTAACCTCAAGCTTAGAATCACCCCAAGACAATAAACATCCCGTGGTCTTCCACAACTTGAGAGGGTGCGACTCTCACTTGATCATGCAGGCCATCGCGAAAGTCGACGGCAACCTGACGTGCATCCCCAACAACATGGAGATACATCTCCTTCAGCTTAAATCGGCCTGAGGTTCATCGACTGATTCAGTTCCTCCTGTCGTCACTCGACAGTCTGGTCAAGGCCAACGATACCTTCCCCATCACCGATCGATACACCACGCTGAAGACTCCTAATCTCTGCTGATGAGGAATGGTGTGTACCCTTTAATTATTAATACATGGATGGCTGGCCCAAGTTCGCCCGAGACCCGACTACCCCCATCAGAGAATTTTTACAGCAACCTGACCGACGACGACAATATCCCAAGACGATTACTTTCGGGACGTGATTAACGTATGGAATAAACTGGGCTAAAAGAATCTGGGTGACTATCACGACCTGTACTTGAGGACAGATGTACTACTGCTAGCCGACGTGTTTGAGACGTTTAGGCGGACGTGTTTCAAAGCGGTATCAACTCGACCCCTCATGGTACCACACCGGGTCAGGGTCTGTCGTATGATGCATTGTTGAAAAGCCCGGAGTTAAGTTGGATTTGCTCACCGATACGCGAAGGGCTGCTACCCGAGCAAGCCAACTAATCATATTCTCTACCTCGACGCCAATGGGTTGGGCCAAGAGCCGGTATCTACCCACAGGGGATTCGAATGGGCATCGCATGAGATTGATGTTATGAGAATGGCGGACGTTCGTAAAAAACTATATCCTCAAGGTTGACTTGGAATACCAAAGGCATTACAAACATCGCTGACAATAAGCTACCCTGGCCCCGAACGTATGAGGGGTTAACCCAGACTGGATGTCTGAGTACCAACATAACTTGTTAGATGGGCGGGTGGTGACGTTGAAAAACTCGCGTCCCAACTTAATGAATAAGACCAAGTACATCATTCACTATCGCGAACCTGCTACAGCTGTACCTAATTGGGTATGAGGTTGATCAAAATACACAGGTGCTTGTGTTCTACCAGAGCCCTTGGATGGAGCCATACATCAGAATGAACACAGACTCCAAAGCTTGCCACCAGTGACTTTGAGAAAACCTCTACAAGCTCATGAACAACTTGGTGTTTGGTAAGACTATGGAGAACCTGAGAAACGCGTGACCGCGGAAGCTGGTTCGGCCGAATGAGGAAGACAAGCTCGGGAGACTGATAGCCAGTCAGGCATTCAACCGAGCAATATATTCACCCACGACCTGGTTTGCCCTACATGAAGAAAAGCCACATCAAATTCAACCGGCCTGTTTACGTGGGGATGAGCATCCTCGATTTATCCAAACACCTGATGTCCGACTTTACTACAACGAACTGAAGAAACAGTACGACGACAGGTGTGAAGTGCTGTACACTGACACGGATTCCCTGCTGATGGAGATTCGAACCGAGGACGTGTACGAGGACATGAAAAAACGCCTCGATTTGTATGACACCAGTGACTACCCCAAGGACCATGCCATACACAGCACGGTAAATAGAAAGGTCCTAGGTGAGATGAAGGACGAGTGTGCTGGCACGCCCATAGCTGAGTACATAGGTTTGAGGCCTAAGATGTACTCCATCCTGAAGGCCGACAATGGTGAGATCCGGAAGGCGAAGGGTGTTAAGAAGTACGTGGTGAAACATCACATCAAACACTGGCACAGTAGTGTCACACGTGGCCGGGAAGTTAACTGGGGACTCAAAAGAAGTAGATATACTGGGGCGGGATCTAAGGGTGTGACAAAAGCTTTATTTGTGAAATAAAGCTTTGCAGAAGCTTTTGTTGGACTTGGTCCAGGACTATCATTATATCTACTACTCTGCATAATCCGGCATGGGACGAGAGGCGAATTGAACTCGTCCGTGAAGGGAGTGGTAGGTGCCGTTCGTAGGTGCCGTTTTTTTTAACATTGCAACATAAAGAAATATTCTGTCCAAAGAAAACAAACTTCTGTTTATTCAATGCAATAATGTAACACCTAAGAGTTTGGTTTTTATAATCATAACTCCACACGACCGAGACCAGCCTATTGTTTCTGTGCCGTGTTACTGTAGCCCCTGGCCACACTATAATGGAATCGTCTGACCTACTTATTTTCTTGGAAGTAGATAATTACCCAAAGTTTGAAATGGCAGACGAGCCAGTTTACATTTTGCGAAAGGTTGAAATTTGAAGTGATAGTGGAAAATACTTGACTGACTGTCGAATCTGAACCCTTCAGAATCGAAGAAAAGATCCTTTCTGATCGACCTACGACCTGTAACTCATCAAAGACTGTTGATTTTATGACCCGCGCGAGGTGTGGATCATGATTTCACGTTCGTGCCTCCACCCCGGCATGCGACGAAAGAGTGACAGTGTTGCTTTGTGTACATACGACTAACTTGGGATTCCTTGGGACATTGTTCTCATCATTTGGGACTGGATTGTGGCCAAGCTGTTTTCAACGTGTACGAACATAGCAGTGACAGCCTTGCAGGGAAGGTGGCAGAGAGCAGAAATCTCATGGTTCAATTTTTGACATTTTGAACGTTTTAACAGGACATGATGGAGTATGAGTGGCATAAATGTTGTGTTTCACCTGACCGTTATCTTGCGAATTTCCCATTCTAAACGGAAAAGATTTTGGTGTACAATTAGGGATAGATAGGGATGTATTTTTACAAGGTTTTCTGATTTATATGTTAGATATTGTTTGTTTATGTTTGGGGCTGTGTATTGTAATTTTGAATAGTTTTATAATAGAATGTAATAATTATGATAGTGAGGTTCCCTAATAATTGTGGAGGAGAAATCGTATAATTGTATTTTGCGAGTTTTAATAAATGTTTTATCAGCATTTCCATCACGTCTGTTGTGTTGATATAAGTCATGTTGGTGGCCAAGCTGAAGTAGTGCGGCAGTGATTGTATATCGTGTGCAGTGAAGCGCGTGAAAGCAGACGCATTTTCAATCCAAAATTGATACCGTCTGATTTTATTGATTGACCAATCAAATTCGAGCATTTCACGTAGCCATGGTAGAATTGACATTTTAACTTTCAAACAATGACATATAATGGAGGAAGAAATCTCAACTCTAGAACCTAAAGACATGTCCATTCCCTGACTGTACGGTATTAAAAAAGTCCATAGAAGGAATCCATACCATGGGAGATATATCGTAGTGCCCAAGAAACTCCATATATCAAACAATAACCAAGATTTCTCATCGCTATAAAAAAGGACATTCACAGAAAACAATTTAGCGAGTGGAATCCGTACCACCTGAATTCTTAAAATCTCCAAATATTGCTTGAACATTTGTTTTACTCTGATACGAGACTCAGTTTCAGTCATTTTGAGTACGTTCAGCCTTACTTCCGAGGTAAACATGAGGTTGTGACTCATACTGAGACTATAGACGCATCAATCGATACCAGTTTTCAGCAGATACGAGAATACCTAGAACGCTACACACACATGGGGTCAACGTCAAGAATAGAGGATGCGATTGCCTGAGGGTAGCTATCAGGTCAGGTTCATCTATACTATCCCAGTTGAGCCCATCGTCTTGGGGATAGCTAGAAAGCCTGTCTGAATGAGTGTCAGCTGGAAACAAGGCTGACCTGATAGCTACCCTCAGGCAATCACATCCTCTATTCTTGACGTTGACCATGGCATGTTTTTTTCCTATAGTGCGGGGGTAAGTCTAGGTATGACCTCGCCTCTGAGCGGCGTGGTTGGCTATGTCTGAATGAGACATTATCGATTTTATCAACACCCACCCGGACCCCATGTGTGTGTAGCGTTCTAGGTATTCTCGTATCTGCTGAAAACTGGTATCGATTGATGCGCCTATAGTTTCAGTATGAGTCATGACCTCATGTTTACCTCGGAAGTAAGGCTGAACGTACTCAGTGACCCCAGTGGGGGTTCCCCCCACATGTTTATCGAGTGACATTTGCACTGTGATTTGAAACTTTATACTTCCCAGATTGTTTAGTTCCTGATTGACTTTATCAGCGATTAGAGGCTTGATATTGGCGATGTCTATGTTCCTATCAACATGCATGCGCCAGCCTCTCAAATAGTTACCTACAGTGCGCTCAGGGCATGAACTCTAGGTCAATAGCTCTATTCTGCCGTAAAAGTTCTACAAGCTGTGGCTTCCTCATACAGGAATAACCAGCTAACCCCAAATCGCGTGCCTCAACTTTTAATTGTTTTACAGTGGGGAGCTGAACGCGAACGGGGTCGTTTAATAATGCGACTAACCCGGCTCTCCCCAGGTGGGAATAACCCGTCAACCCAAGCTCTTTTGCTCGGAGTTTTAGTTGTTTAACCGTAGGAGGGGCCTGTAGGCCTAGTAACCTCAACAAGGCTGGTTTCCGCATTTTAGAATAACCAATTAAACCTCTATGCTTGGCGACCTGCTTGAGCTAACGAATAGTAGACATAGTTGTGTACACACCTAAGTATATTAATCTTTAATTGGGCCGCCGACAAGGGAGGTAACTCCTCCAACCTTGATAAAAAAATAGTGAGGCGCCCATAAAATCCTTTAGTAAATATCCAGATAAACCTCATCGATTATACCCTCGACCCACCCGGAACATGCGCAGCATAGTAGGGTGTTTTGTATTACTTGCAACGAGTCGTCAACAAGTATATCTATCTCCCCATGCACATCTACTCGGCCACTATCAAAGTAATTCCAAGTGTGCCCAGCCCACGGCACATCAAACCCTACTTTCACCATGATTGTAGCGAGCACCCCTTATATAGTTAGCTAACAATCATGGCTTTGAGGACACTGATATCTATACTTTCCCCCTCATCCATCTGCCAGCTTCTCAGGCAACTTTCCCTTGGCTCAATTTCCACAAACATAGTTATACCTAGGTGTGTCCACAGCCTCTAATTGGGACCTTACACTGCTATCCTGAGGAGGTGTCTACTTTCTTTTCTGTAGTCTTTTTTCTTCTCATAGATGAGATGATGCCTGACTACGTTTGCTCCGTGAGCTTTGCATAGGCAGTAGTGCCCTTTCACCCCGATACCACACACAGAACACGTGTAGTTAGGGCTTCCCATGTGGAAACAACAGTACCCCTCAGTCCTGCAGTTTCTACCACAGGCTTCTGTCTTCCCCATAAGTATGTATTCGCATCGGTACGGAGGAGGTCTCATCTTTGGTATACCCATATGAGTACTTAGTACAATTGTTTTGCAACCAACGCAGTCGCTGCTAGACCAAGCGCGATAAAGAGTAATTCCCGGTCCATTTGCCCCGGGGATGGTGTGTAGTATTGGCGGTGTGCGGGTTTATGGAGTGGTTCTAGCTGTTTCACTGTTAGTAGGTAGTATTCTCTCGCTGCGTCGTTGACATCGTGGAATGTTTTAACGGCATGGTTCTCATGCCTGAGTTGTTCGTTAATGTAATCGATCCTCTGGACACGTTTTTTTGCGTACTCGGATTGCGCGGCTTGTAATCGTTCCACAGCCAGGTCATGGCGCTTCCGCTCTGCCTGAATCTCAGCCGTGTGTGACTCTCGTAGTTTCGAGAAGAGGAAATTACTCCCGGAAAATGCCAGGGCATTTACTAACGCCCTGCCGACCATCATGGCGATCGTAGCCATCCTATTATATATTAGCACATTTACTTCAAAATATTTTCCGGTAGGATCCCTTGTTTTACTAGGATGTCCTTGGTGGCCATCGCCATACCCAGGTTCATTATGAGCATACCCATATCCTGCAGGTTGAAATCTAGCTTGATAGTCGGTTGTTTAAGCACCATTTTGGTCAACCGAGCGTACCCTACAGCTAGACTGGCGACCACGGTGGCGTTGTATGCGTCGTTGACGAACGTTTTCCCCTCAGACATTATGTATATGATAAAAAATATATATTTTATAACATGATATGTGGGTTGACCTCTAATTGCGGGGGTTCCTCCCTGGGTCGTGTATATAACCATGAGATAGCCACGGCAGCAGTTGCGCCTGCAATCAACAGGAGTGGAGTCGGGCTCCACGTGATACTTTTATGTTGGTTACACCACCTTTTTTTACCGGCAGCTACTCTCTTAGGGTTCTTCTGCCTGGTGACTGTAGGAGGTTGGGACGTGGGGGTTTCCTCACTAGGGGTTTGGGGTTCCCCCATTTGCGTTTGGGGTTGGGGTGGGGTTTCCTCCCTGGGGGTCTCCTCCTGTGCAGTATCCATCTATACTATTATTATTATTTTTCCCCTCCTTAAATTGGCAATGCTTTGCCGTGATAATCGCCGCTGTCACCGGGGCTAAAACCATACCGTATTTGTGGTACAGCATGCAGCTGATAGAACGCAAGGCGTGTTCAATAAAAGGGTCTTTCTCAAGGTCCTCCTTGACCTTGGCGTTCCTGGGGAATGGGAAGGAAGTATGACGCAATACCAGTGTATATCTGGGTCATAGCCGATCCTATAGTCTTTGTCATCTTGGCCCCGAGTCTAGCCTCGTATCTCGCGTACAGCTTGTCGATTTCTTCGGTTGACATTTTGTGAAGTTTATCGGGAGTGTAATCCCCAAAGTAATGTTTGGCTTTGCCACCAACAGCCAACGCCACCAGTCTCTCTCGCTTATCATCGTCCCCTCGCTTATCATCGTCCCCTGGCACCAACAGTTGTTTGAGCAGTTCATCACACTCCATCTTATAATGTGATAAGTAAGTTTTAGTTTTAACAATATGATACCGATGCAGGCAAAACACAGCGAAATGAAGGTTAAGTTGCACACGACGAACACTTCAAAAAAAGTCATAGCTACTAAACGCTAAGTTTACTTAGCATTTGCTTAGCATTTGCTTAGCTTTGCTTAGCATTTACTTAGCATTGCTTAGCATTGCTAAGCTAAAACACGGTCTTTCCGTGTACGTTCTATTCATGTGTAGAGTAGGGCACATGATAACGATGTTGTCGAACACATCCGGGTAGTACCCCTCCAACATATCCAACACGAAAACGGTCTTCCCACAACCAGTCTGCCCGCACACTATGGCCCAGTGTGGGTCGCGGGGCAAATCAATAAATGACCTGCCACAATCAGTAGATGGCTTGCACGAATCTCCCATTGTCTATATTAAGTTGCGCTTCCATAATCACATACAGATATAATTTGCCAGCGGGTTGAGCCTTCTTGGTGATCTGGATTGTTATCCCCTCGCTGCCGTTGTCGATGCGACGACTGCTACCGAGCAGTTTATCGTCATCGGTGGATCGCATGTCCAACCACAGTGCGTACTTGGTGGTCAGGTATTCGCCGATCTGCACGTAGGATAGGTCAAGGTCTTTGGTTATGTATGGGTGTTGTTTGATGGCCGGTAGTTTTTTTATCTCATCCCACTGCTAGTATGCCCTCATACCATGACTGAACAGCTGGTTGGGCACGCCCTCGATGGTCACTTCCACCTTTCCAATCTCGGGGTTGAAAAACTTCTCGTCTGTTCGCCGGACCGCTCGTAAATCCTCCACGGGGATGACCAGGATACCTTTCATCGATCATCGCCCGGCATCGCTCAGGTTGATATTCCACACAGTGTCGCTCTTATTCCACACGACAGATCTATGCCTCAGTATGCGATCGTACAGGTAGCCACCTTCCCCGAGTACTGGCTTCGAACCTGCCTGGCCAGCTTCTGGCTAGTGACCATGTCGAACTCCAGAGAGATGTTGTCGATGCTGTAACTGGCCTCATCACCGTTCGGCGTCGCCGACTACTTTGCTGTAGTTAAGTTAAACGTGAGCTTTCGTCTGATTCGCCTATCACCCAGCCGCGGCCTGGTAAAGCGGCGTGTCCGTGAGGAGCAACTTCGAAGTCGAAGCGACACGCAGAACCTGTTCCGTGCAGCAGGCGATGGCTTTTTCACCGTCCGACATCTTGTCTAGCTGGTCTGCCGTGAAGCCGTATCCCATGCTTAACTGGGTCGATTTTGCTGATGCCCTGGTACACGTCATTGGCGCATTCTGAAAACCACTTTTCCAGAGGTTCCCAGCAGTGAAAGGCGTCGCTGTCATCGATGCTCAGCACCTTGTTACGCTGATCTTGATGGTGGTTTTCTTGATGATGGCCCGAGCTTCACGTTCCGCACTAGCTTCCGGCGTTTAATGCGTTGTCGGAGGTCAGCGATGAGGTTGGCGTCAGTCGAACCATGCCTGGTACGATGAGGTCATTCTCACCAAGGTTTGGGAATCTAACCAGCAGCGTTTGATTCTGGTCTGTCTTGCTGGGATTGTTGGTGATGGTCACCGACTGGCGCACGGCTCTGACGCCTAGAGGCTCTCTTGATCTTCGAAAAGGATCTAGCTTCCTACCATACCATAATATTAAATAATGGCTGAAGGCGGTCATGAGGACATCCCTATGGATGATGATATGTGGGATGATAGTGCCCAGGCATTCGGGGAAGATGAAACCTCGTTCACGCAAGGCAACGAACTCGTAAAGCAGGCCGTCAGCGAGGTTCTGATGGTTTGAAAGGATAAAATTATGTCGAGCCGTTGGGGCAGAGACTATTCAAGTTTTTAATGGCGATGGCAAGGGCAGCAGCAAGACTGAGGATCACCGGAGATCGATCTCATGAATAAAGCGCCGCGAGAACAGCTTGCCTTATCAACACTCGGCAGTCGTCATGGGGGTGACTTTATCCGCTGATGAATTAGGCTTCATAGATTATGGTGGCGCCGCGGCTTAAGCTTCCCCGAGGCGTTCAAGATCTGCAAGACGTCAGGGGCACCACATCGGATCAAGACATGACTGATAGCATTGAAAGCTGTTGGCCACCTACCATAACAAACCCTTACCCAGGTTCGAATTTACCGTTCGGGAACTGCAGGGGGCTGGACAAGGCCATGCAAACCATTTGCGGACATCTCGTGAACAACGGCCAAACTAGACGCGATAGGCGACCACATACCAGCCCATGAAAGGTCAAACTCGATGAAACGGAGGACGAGTCTCTGAAAGCCACCATCGAGGAACGAATCGTAATTTGGAAAGAGGAAAGGAAGACCGACGACGGCATCCTCCTTCCGAGACCAGCTTCGATCCCAGATCAGCCGTGCACGGGAAACCGTTGATCGAGTCCCCTACCAGGACACCATGCTGGCTGACAGGATCCGATCCTCTTTCGAGAGCAAGGGATCACCGTCGCCAGCATTCTGACTGCATTGGGCTTCATCATATCAACCCTGGTCGTGTCACTGAGTGGGGGTACCCCCACGCCTGCCAGCGGCAGTGGCACATCAACACTCACAGGTGGCGTCAAAGACTGGATAAAAAACCACCTGACAACACTCGGTAATCCTTGCTGTTGTCGAAAGCCATGTAACGGTCATCCCACTCGTTTGTTGTGAGGTGATGATACGACTTGTACCCCCATTCTTTCATCTTCTCGCTGGCATCCACGAGGGGCATGTTGTGAACGATGGTGATACCCAACCCGTGGTTTGGCCCCGGCAAACGCCAATCCGTCTTTGGGTTTAGTTCGAATTCGTTGCAAATACGTTCGTAGGCCTGTCTATCGTATTGGTTGTTTACTGCGTTCCATGCTTTGTCCTGTAGGGGCCCGGGGCACTGATCTCGTGAGGATCGCGTCTGATCTGGTAGTACGTGGGCATTGACACGACTGACTCAGCGGTCCCCAGGTGTGGAATTAATGCGTGGTATCACACGCCCATTGTAGCGCACCACATGGCGAAGTTGAGTTGATTCTGCCAGGAACTACGCCGCAGTTCTTGAACCAGCGTGGACTGCCTTGCCGTTAGTCACCAAAAGCTTATACGATTGAACATCATCTATAAACTGGGCCGAATGACAATACCATCAGCGATCACGATCTTGTCGGAAATCTATGTCCAGTTTGAGGGTAAAACACTCCAGGGGAGTAAAACATTTTAAAACTATTATATGACCATATATACTCTAACGTATGCATAACACTTCCAGGAATAACGAAGCGGCCGAGGCCGTTCAGCTGATACGCGTGATGCGATAACCGTCGGGTCCTTTCGAAGTGGCACTCTGCGATATCACCTACCATAGCGATGGACTAGCATCAACACCAGCAACAATAAGCTGTTGCGTCAGTGGGCTGGCAGCCAGATAACTGGCGGCTACTGGCGATGATGTGTAACAAGCTAGCGGCGAGGTCTTCAAGCTCCTGGGAGCGGAACTCAAGATGAGCGACTCAAGCGGCACAGTGGTGTTAATCAACAGCGGGAAGAAACTCCTTGAGGCACCGATTCGACCGTGGCGAGGACACTAGGTATGTAAAGCCTGACCGAGATAAAATAGCGACTACCGTCACAGGCACGAAGTTACCCAGACCTAATTACCGTGCTGAGAGCTGTGCGATCATCTACATTGAGGTGAGCACAATGGACAACATTCAAAGCGGGTCACCCTTCCCGATACTGAGAGCGTTACCGGTGAAAACGGTGAACGACGGTAGATCCGAGTCGTTTCACGCGAGCAGTATAAAGAGAGTTAACCCGGGGCAGCATCCGGAGCTGATAATATCGGTGTTTAGATATAAATCATAACCGGTGAATATGGGATACCACCTCAACGCATAGCAGCACATAAAATGGCCAGCGCACAAAGGCCCTGGGATGAGGTTGAAAAATGCCATCAAATGCGGAGATCCTCCGACCTCGAGGGACACCGCAGCGTTTCGACGACCGGAATAGATGGTAAATTGTCGCCTTGCAGCTGAAAACAACATTTACAAAGCGTGTTGGAGAGTCCCCTCGGTGTGGAGCCCTGGGTGATATGGTAGATACCTCAAAAGCGGGTCATCAACGCCCTAAGTCGCCCTAATCAATACCGTTGATAAATGGATAATATACCCATCGTTCGGGGCGGACTGTTGTTCCGACTTAGAAGATGTTGAGAGCACTACCGTCGCCCAAAACAAGCCATATACGCAGGTCTTCACGGCGATGCCAAGTGGGATGTTGTTGCGCGATAAAAGGCGACTGGTTTCTCAATATTAGGCTCGGCTCCCCCTACGTGTTCACGGATAACAAGAGACAACTACCTAAACAAAGTGCGAAGTGAACCAACGGAACCCTGCTCATGGCGTACGCTCAGGCTCAAGACGTAATAGCGTAGTCATCAGCCGAATCGCCAGTATGGCAGCCACATGCTATCCCGGTAACCGGGGAGTGCAAGGCGTGACATTTACCCGGTTGGTGTCTGAATTGCTGAAGTGGTCCAGCGTCCTAGCGAGCATACCGGGCAGCATCTCTGATCATCAAAGTCTACCTAGGGGAACCGCTCGCAGGATGAAGTCGAAATCGTTGAAGGCGTCAAGCTTCGGATTGGGCTAGCGGCACCAGTATCAGGTTTGCACTGTTTGCGATGCGGGTGGGTGTCGATTCCACACACCAGTCTGCAAGAAGGGGTCATCAGTGGCCATGGAAGACACGATATCACTAGCCAAGATCTTCCTACCCGACAACATACACTTCATGGGGTTGAAGTGCGCCCCGGAACTATTATCAGAAAAACAGTTGGAAACTATATCGTAATAGTATTATAGCAATGACCAATCAGCATCGGCCGAACGCCATGCTTAACGACCTAGGGGACACGAAGGGGTTCGATCAGCCTGGTGTGGAAGGTGGCTCATACGTCCTACACTTCAAAGACAACGTGTAAAGGCGGGTGGCAATGGTCGATTATCTACCCAAACCCACACTCGGGGGTCTAGGAGGTATAGAGGGATTCGATCAGCCTGGTAAGGACGGCACCTTGTACGTCCTACACTTGAAAGGCCGCGTGTATGGTCAGATTGTCCCTATCAGACTATAAAAGAAAACATAGATGGTTGATCAAACACTGACCCTCGCCGCACCTTATATCTCGAATAAAAGCAAAGATAGGTTTATCTCCGAAATTAGGATCAGCGGTATCTTGCTTTCATTGGCATTCTTCGACGAATAATATGGGTTTAGAGCTAATGCCGGGTAACCTTACGGGTAACATGGTAAAGTGGGGCTGGTTTGTTTGAACTTTGGCGATACCGGTTTCCAATGGGGTTTGATGAATGGCGAAACCAGGCTCCACACTCGCCATAGAAGCCTATCTTTCGGGCTACTTAGATACTGCTGGGGTTATGGTACCCTTTTAGAGGGTTCGCGAATAGGTTGGGGGACCCATATACAATAACCAACGTTGCCGTATCGATCATACGGCTGACTTTGCTGCGGGTTCTGTAAACATCTTAGGCAATGAAGTGGGGTAGGTGTGGAAACAGGGCGGTTATTAGCCTCTCACATATTTACATAACCGTTTTCCACAGGCCTTACAAAGCTTGCGATACACTATGCAAAAGAATTAAATAGCACACAATTAGAAAGGTATCTCATAATATATATAGGCACACAGAATGGGGCCATGCCAGTCGTAAGAGGTAAGCAGAAGACACTGGGAAACTGTGAGGCGAGGTTCCGCTTGAAGGCGGTTATCGCGACATAAACCACCAACTAGAACAAGACCCGCTGATAGGCGGGCAGCGTGTACAAGAAGTACTATAGGGCTTTCAATATTCGGACACGGACTGATACTGCCCTTATGGCAACCAGCATGGGGTTAGGAGCGAGTAGGTTGTGGGGTTTGTTGACCACCATAAGTAGCTGCAGTGCTGGGCATCGAAATGGCAGCTGGGGTGGCAGGGTTGGCAGGGGTTGGTGGGTAAAAGTTTGTGTCGCGAGACGCCATGGTGGCGTTGAAGCCGCGATGAGATCAGGGTTCTAGCTGGAAGCAAAGCTGAACACCATGAGACGATCATATTTCCACCACACTCACTGACAACAAGATCTCAGAGGAGGTTTCGTTTAATCCTCTCTGAACTCTCTAAAAATATAACAAAATGAAACAAGAGATTCGGTCAGTCTCGTAAAGAAAAGTACTGTTATCCGGTGAAGACGAGAAGAAAAAGTGCATAGAACAAAGGGAGTGAAAAAAAAGCCCGACGCAACTATTGCCTTCATTATGAACACCAAAAAGATATCGCCCTGCCATATTATGAAAGAGATTCACATTATTAAAGCTGTTGTTCATCGAGGGCCAGCAGCCAACATAGTGTCACATGCTAGTTCACGGTCATGAGCGATACGTGTGCCGGGAGATTAACTGAGGGACTCAAAAAGTAGTAGATATACTGGGGCGGGATCTAAGGGTCTGATAAAAGCTTTATTTGTGAAATAAAGCTTTGCAGAGGCTTTTGTTGGACTTGGTCCAGGACTATCATTATATCTACTACTTGCAGTGTCTTCTGCAGGACGAGGAAGTTCGCTTTTAAATCGGTTATGGTTCGGCTTCAAATGAAATTTAGAGACTATCAATTCGGTCTAACATTCATCTAATTTCCCAACACAGTACGTTTATCTCCTAATTATACCACGTTTAGCGATTCTTAAACAATAAACGAACTGATAATTATCTTCATAACTTTAAAACACGATTCAAACAGGTTGCTTTAACACAGATTTATATATGAATTTCTCATTTGTTTTAAGCAGTAAGATAATATACTGGCCTAGGATTATCAAATCAAAGTCATGAAAGCAGTATTTTGCAGGAGTAATTTGTTAAATATGATACGTTAATTGTTAACAGAAACCACACTTTAAAGAACGTTTTCACTCGTCCTTATTCAAAGGCATTATTTTGTATATTTCGGGATCTGCCTGATCGATAATTTCCCACCCGCGTGTTGTTGTTCTTGATATTGATCTCTGGAAGGTCTAGTGCAGATTCGATTGTTTACAAGCCACCGTCGCATGGCAGAAGTATTGCCGTGTGATATAACCAATACTGGAAAATCTAGTGATCTAGTGAAAATATCGGCGCTATACAAATGTATGTATGTATGTATGTATGTATGTATGTATGTGTGTGTGTGTGTGTGTGTGTGTGTGTGTGTGTGTGTGTGTGTGTGTGTGTGTGTGTGTGTGTGTGTGTGTGTGTGTGTGTGTGTGTGTGTGGTGTGTGTGTGGATGGATGGATGGATGGATGGATGGATGGATGGATGGATCGATGGATGGATGGATGGATGGATGTTTCTTCAATGAAAGCACAGTTGGGCGGAAGGATGCAAAATCGCAATGTCGGATTATAAGACCCATTTAATTGGGAAATTGCAACCAGATATTATTATAAAATACATCCACCAAGATGAAGGAAGGAAGAGTCTGAATGAACGAACGAACGAACGAACGAACGAACGAACGAATGAACGAATGAATGAATGAATGAATGAATGAATGAATGAATGAATGAATGAATGAACTGGATGTGTACAAAACAATGTCCATAAGATCTCTAAAAAACAAATGCTAATAACTTGATAATAGCTCTCCCTGCAGTTTCTTTTGCGTCTGTCATATGAGTGTCATGAAAGGGTCTGTCAACGACATGTGTATCAATGACTAGACACCACAACCGTCCCTACATCGTAACGTGCTACGGGGCGAATTTTTATATTTTCATTGACATCGCAAAACATCTTTCTGCCTCCCAGGTAGCAATATAGTGCCGTTCATTTCCCGTTTTAGAATTGTGAGGCATCTGATTGCAGAATCAATTCCGATCAACGCATCCAATTATCAGACCTTACATGGACAGTCTTTAGAAGGCTTTCAGAAAAACGTGTAGGTGCAAAGACTTTTGGGATTAAGCATTAGAGTTGCGAATTCGTTTCATTTTCTTCACTCCACTATTTCAGTGTAACGAATCACTTAACTTACTTTAAAGTGACTAGCAGTCCACAATTCAATGATATCCAAACTAGAAACAAAAATCCTTACAAGCTTTGTTTTGATTACAGAAAATATAACAAAATAAAAAAGGTATTATATTGTCGTTATTTTTGTGTGGAGATTTTAACATCCTCCTCGCTATTATTAGTAAGCTTTCCCACCATTAGTGATTGTAATGTAATCGCACGTTTAGGTTTAATTGCAATGTGCTTTGTAAAGATAAACATGGACTAAAACTTTGGCTTCTTATCACTGTGTTTGTACACTGAACTATATATATTGATGGATTTATTGAGATGGGGTTGAGCATGACGAAAGAGTTTCGATACTGAATGAAGTTTCAATTTGAAAGTGTTCATGGTAATTATGTTACCAGCTCAATTTGTATTGTATTTGTGTTTTCAATATATACAGTATACTTGAGATTATAGAACACACATGAATCTATAACCTGGATGACTGAAATGTAATCAAGTTTAAGGTTCCTTGAAAGAGGACATTAAGCGTACCAATCGCACAAAATTTGTTTGTTTGAAAATAGAACGGGCATCTTGGTCAACAAAGCCCGGGTACACACGTTTTGCGATCCAAACTCGTTTTGATAACGAAATCCTGTTTAGTGCATCAGTAATAGTTTCATCCAATGTTATGGAGACGCCTGTGACATTCATTATGGTCAAAGACGCATCTTTGAAACAGGTAATGAATTTTGATTAAGCATAATATGCTGCTTATGGTCAGTTCACGATATTAATGCCAATGGGCATTTTGAAATTTGGAATAAAGTAATCGTGATTGGGTGTGGTTAAACGCCGCCTTTAGCCCATATTACAGCAATATCACGGCGTGGGAAACCGGAAAAGATCTTCACTCATTGTATCAATGTGGGGAATCGAACCCGGGTCTTCAGAGAGGCGAGCGAACGCTTTAACCACCACGCTACACCACCGCCTCTTGGGAAATATTCATTAATTTCTCAAGCAATGTGGTTATATATGCATCAATTCTCTGAGGCCATTGTGTAATTTGTCTATTCTATCTTCAACCACAGACATTGAAGCGAAGTGTTGCCATGTACGTAATGCAAAATGCCTTTTATTTTTGACACTCGTTCAGACAAACATAGCTCAAGGTAAACCTGCCTATCAATCCAGCGTGGCCTACAATGGTCACCCATTCTATGCCGTTGATGGTGTAACGGGAGGAAATTTCCATAGAGATCGGTGTATTACTACACCTAATGGCAAGTCCTGGTGGATGGTCGACCTTCTCAATGTCTACAACATATCTACAATCACTATTTTCAAAAGAACAGATGATTGGTCAGGTATGTTCTGCATATTTGAATACATTGCAGTTGTACAATGTTTGCATTTGTAGAATTTAGTGTTGAAACATAAATGTAAACACAATCAACAAAACCATCATAAAATCATAAGAAATACCTGCCTACCATATCATAAGCATGTGTGAGTGATTTACTATTAATTAATGATCGGGTGTTCTTGAGATATGTGTGTACTCTGCCCTGTCACAATCACGCGCAAATTGTTCATCTGAAAATCTCGACCTTTTTATGTCTTGAGTTCCCGACATTGGGGTCGGTTCATTATTGGAAAGTTAAAGCGTCTGATGGGGCAGTTGAGGCTGATTCTCTTGCTGCTGTATCTGGTGAGTGAATCAGTGGTATTGATTATTTGACTATTATTGAACCATATTGGATCACTGAATGTTATTGAGCAAATATATTTAACAACTAAATGTATTCCGAGTCTGCTCAGGGGCGCTTATTGTGTGCAAATGAGACTATGTTAACACAATTCAGAAGGGAATTTCTACAGTAGCGAAGTGAAGTATGCATTCTAGAGAATTCGAACACTCTGATATCATGGTGTTCTAGGTCAGCTAGATCTTCTGAAGATAGAGGGCTTTCTCGGGCATCCTACCCTCTGTCCCGCATCCTCCCCGAAAGTCTGTGTCAACCAGATGGGCAGTTTCACTGGAACATCCAAGACTGTTGCTTGTGAACAGGAGGTTATGGCCAGATATGTGAATGTTTCTCTCGATGGCACGATGACGATGTGCGAGGTTCAAGTGTTTGGAGAAGGTAAGGTCTTTATTCAGACATTTACACTATGCATGAACGCCTCTTGGGGGAACTGGTGTATGTTAAGATTGACTAGGTACTGCAAAATCAAGACAAATTGGTTCAAAAGTAATTTTACGATGGCAGGGGCACAATGGAGAAGCCAAACAAACGTCAATTATCACCATGGAAATATGACATGGCGGTACGTGCTGGTGATTGTAATGATACCATTGATAATAATAAGGGGAAACGGGGTCCAGGGGTCTATATCCAGGGTGGGAAGAACCTTAATATTCATGCTATGTAATATGACAGAGGACCATCTTGTCCACAACAGAATATATCCCTTTCCTAATGTAGATTGGACTATGCTCGATAGACCAATGCCGTTCCAGACGCTTTAACATTACACTTGACTACAAGTCTATGGATAGTTATTAACGCAACTAGTGACACCTTCTATTGAATCTTAACAGACATAATGCAACACAACCTCAAAACTGGTCCGCAATGAATAACAGGTCCAAAATAACTGTCTACATATATCTTGATCAGTTCAACTGCTACCAGCAACCTCCACCTCCTTTACCTTCTGCAATGCTGACAATTTCCGCCTGAATTCCCGTCTTTGATTTGACAAGAATTGGTGCACATATCTTATTCAACATATAAGTCATATGAATACATGCCTGTGTTAGAATTCCCCACAGGGGCCATAATTCCTGTGCCTGGGCTGATGCCATACGTGTGGATCCTTGCTCATGTTGACATTCATTTGTTTGTATCGTTCCACAGGCTGAATAAACATCCTGCACTAATTCATTCCAACTTATTTACAGGCATTTGCTATAAAAATGATGTACAAATCCAAAAAGGTCGGAAGCAAGATAGTCCTTCACCCATGCAAAGCAGTTTGGCTTCGAGTCGCATGGAGTGCAGCAGCATCTGTTACAGACACAGCTGTACGTTCTTCAACTACAACAGAGTGACTGGGGAATGCCAGACAGGAAGTGGCCTGGCAACTTCCGCTTCATCCTACGCTGCAGCTGACTGGGACTTGGGCACAATCTGTTGAAGGGCGATTTCCCTGTAGAAATGTGGTTTTTCCACCTATCAAATCGTTCATGGTGATAATCGAAATCATAGACTTTTTTGATGTCATGGACAATTCTGTTTCTTGATGGATTGTGACATGGGAACTATTCCATAACGACGTTCATAACTGGAAGAAAATGAGAAATGATTTTCAGAGAAATGTGTTGTCCGGTCAAATATTTATCACTAACATTTGTAGCATCCATATTTAGAGACAGATTTCCAGCACAATATAGAAGATATGAAAACGATATAAGTATCTATACAGAAACGTCGCTATTGTATAATAACGAAGTTGATCATCCATAAAGGCTTGTCATTCCTAATTTAAGATCACTATAGCATTTATGTCCTGTCATTGTAATGATATGGAGTATTTCTTCATAGTCCTTGTACATGCTTCCTTTCGGTTTGTAAGCATATTTGTGCGCGTGCAAATCTGGTTGCGGAATATCTAAAACAGTTAAAGTTGTTATCAGTATTTGTCATAACATTTTCCATTGGGAAGAATAATCTAACCATTTGTGTACCCTGTTCAATGGCTTTATCCGGAATCTCTAATGCGTATTGATATGCAGCGCTAACGTACTTCAGTTGGAATTGTTTTGTGTTCAATATCCCCGGCATCTCTGCTTGCAGTGTTACATGTTGCCTCTCCTGGTAATTAGAAGAATGTTGTATACTGATGTTGATAAGATGCACACAACACATCCTGTAATTTGTTGCTATTGTGAACAGACACTCCTTTGCTTTGGTTACTTATTTCATGTTCATTGTCACTGTAGTCTTCACATGTAAAACGTTATTGTGCGCTTGTTATCAATGGTAAACAGATGGCATACCTGTCAAAAATAAATGTGTTGAACGTCGTTCACATTTTTTTTTTTGTGTGTGTGTGATTGTTTACATAACGGCTCTTATGCCCCCAGTTGTGCCTATTTCTGGAGAGCTTGTGGGCTTGTTTTGGTGATTGTACGTCCGCTTCCTACATTAGGAATTTTACTATCATAAATTGTCACGAGTATTAAAACAATATATATTTTTTATGCTCTTAAAAAAAAATGTAGGGAACTTTATTTTTAATTTTCGATTGAAAATATTGGGAGATATATCGGAGTCCATCAATGTTGATATGATAATAATGAGTGTTTTGAGAGTGCATCACCACTTCCACTTCCTTATATCGGGGAGGTGGGGTAGCCTAATGGTTAAAGCGTTTGCTCGTCACGCTGCCGACCCGGGTTCGATTCCCCACATGGGTACAATGTGTGAAGCCCATTTCTGATGTCCCCCGCCGTGATATTGCTGAAATATTGTTAAAAGTGGCGTCAAACTCTACTCACTCACTCACTCCACTTCCTTATGACCATAGTTTGTTTGAGTAATTGCTCTTGAAAGATGAATGGTTGTACTGAAGGCAGGAATGAGAGTCTGAAAAGATGATATATCGTGTATATACAATTAAAAAATGTAAGGGATATTCCATTTTGCGAGCATACCACTAGCCAATGCCAGTGCATATGAGAAAAGTAATATATATCCATACAGATGAAACATTTTCAAAGGAAAGGAATAAAACTGAATTTTGTTGCAATTTTAGATTTGTCAGTGATTAAATTATCAGCAGATTTTGAACCTTTGCTTTTTATTCCCTGCACCATGTCCCATACCTTCGACATTGGCGTGCATGAATTAATTCTGGAGACACATTTCCTCCAAGATTGACGTTTGTTTTGTTTGAAGGTACAACGTGCTTTTGCATTTAGTATTTTATTTTATGACAGAACAGTTAGGTGATGGCGGAAATAATTGTCTGCCCTTTTCCTCTGTGTTTTGTTCTGGGGAGGTAGGGAGGGGGTCATCAATTTTGCACACATGTACTTGGGGGGTCAGCAATTTTGTGCATAAAAACATTACAAAATTATGCTTAAAGTTAGGGGGCGGAAGGCGGTGTCATTGATTTTGTACATGACATGCAGGGCTCACTTACTATGAAAAGGCATAACCCCAGTGACATCTATCTACAAGCCAACATTAAAGAAACGTGGCAGTCTGTACTTCCGAATCAAAAAGATTATTGCACATCTGTCGTCATTCTGTAGCAGGGAGTATGTTGCCCCCAATTATGCTAAAAGAGAAACACTGTCTCAGCAGAAGTGATAATGCAGATTACGCATTCAGCCGGTCATTCTGTCAAGTCAAACCCAAGTCTAACCTTCTTAAGTCTATGGACGTTTCTTTCAAAACAGGTTTGAAAATAAAACTAAGCGAGAATTGACAAACAAAACATAACTTGGCTAGATGTATTTTATATTGGTTTGAAATAAAAATATTCTAGCATTTGTATTATTCAACACGAACGTTTTAGAAGGTTGTTGTACATTATTGCCGCTAACTCAGTGTAATGACCAGATGCCCCAACACATGTCACACCTAGATGTGACTTCAGGCTTAGCACGTTTCGTTTTTGTTGCTATTGTCAATCCTCACGAAATGGGAATCAGCTGACCACAATGCGAAGAGGTCACGCCTTCGCACTGACAAACATTAAGCATTTTTCAGATACATTAATCATGCTATCTCAAAACATTATAAATATGGACATTTATGCATAGATATTAACACTTTTTTATTAACCTATATGATTGCCATTCATTAAGTATGTATTACTAATCTATATCTATTTGCATCTTAAAGAGTTATTATTTATATTTAATTAGTGTATTTGATTAATGGTGGTAGTTGGTGGGAAACACATTATTTCTTATCTACTGATCTTCACGGATGGGTTGCCACGGAAAGTGATTAATTGTTCAGTGATACATGTACAGTAAGACTTAATTGCATGCACCGTTTCAATACACAATCCACATACTTACCTACACACTGTAGAGAGAGATAGTAATCACAACAAAGAACCACATAATGGTCTCTCGGAAAATGTTATATTAGACAGTTGAAACAGTCATCATCATCACATTTACATTCCACTTTGTTCAATTGCCTGTGAGACGCTACATGGTATCCTTCCGGGTACCCATTCACAGTCGGTTCAACAGAAGCAAACTTTGAGGTAACACCACATCTGGGACAGGACTTTATGGACAATAAGACGGGTTGTGGACTTTTCGAACTTCACGTTGCCTTTACGTTGAGACCGATGGTCAATCTTTAAAACGTCGCCGTATCAAATTACCCTTACAATATATCACGAAACTATACACAAAGAACTTAATTAAGAACTCCCTGTATTTTTGCAATAGGTTTTCAGCGCGTACATAAAACTTCTTGTGGTGACAACGATGGAAAAATATGAGTTTTTCTGACCCGTATGATCGTTCGACTCATAACAAAGTGACTGCATAACATTGTCACAAAAACATTTAGGAGGCAAATTTAAAACCCCAGATGTGGAGAAAATACAACAGTCGTTTTAACAATCAGGTGATCATTGGCACATGCGGTGACATCGCAAATACAATTCATTCTCTTTAATATTGCATTTTATTTACACGAAGTATATGATGAGAGGTCCGCGATATTTATATTGAATGTTAGCATCTGCGTTTTAAGGGGTGTGTTTGAACTGATTAGATACTTCTAAAGATCAAACATAGGTTGTCGTTTATGTGTCTATGATGGGGTAGACATGACAGTGTTCAATGTGCAATGCACACGTGGTGGTTTCAGAAAATATATGAACAACGCCGAAACTCTATTTACTCTTCTATGTCTCAAACTAAAAGCTGCTATGACCTTGATTACAAAAGAATTTCAATTACAAGGAAATATACCTTGTAGCACTTACACGAGCACCGATATGGGCGTGGTGTGTAGATGATTTGATCGGCTAATACCGCTCGACAACGTAGGCGTGTTAACGTTGCGAGTACAAGAACAACAATCGTGAAGTTTGAGATAAAATAGTTATACAACAAATTTGAAGACGTCGCTATAAGAACCAACGATGACTGGAACCATGTTTAGATTGATCATGACATAATGATCTGCGTTCTTTTACAACGACCCGTGAAAATGAGGGTTATAATTGATCTTCAGTAACCAATGCTTATCGTAAGAGGCGACTATCGGAATCAGGTGGTCAGGCTCGCTGACTTGGCTGACACATGTCATGTTATCCCAACTGCGTAGATCGATACTCATGATCGATACACTGAATTGTCTGTTCCAGACTCGATTATTTACAGACCGCAGTCATAGCTGAAATATTGCTGAGTGCAGCGTAAAACAACAAAACAAACCAAAATACCGTTGCTGATCGGTGAAATATTACCAAAGCCACCAAATCATACACAAGGACCACATGTTCAATTTTCGCTATGTAACCACGAGTTAACAGTTGACACATTGTTTCTGAAATTCTAGCTGCTTATAGGACTACAGTATTCCCTTTAACTTTGTACGGTTCAAATGCCAATAGCTGTGAAAACACAATGCCTTTTAGGCAATGGTCAAATTTACTTGTTATATTTGTCATTACACTTTCTTAGTACAGATCCTTGGGGGTGAGTAGCATTCGAGATTCCAAAACATGTTCCCGTCCTAGTCAGCCATCTAATCCACACAGCCACCGAGGCTTACACCAAAATGGTAGCCTAGACCTCATACTTTGTGTACCACGAGTGTCAATACCATAGCTTTAACAGCACGGTGTCTTTCAGAAAGTGGTCAAGCCTCAAATATAATACGCAATTTGCCCCCTTTCTAAAAGCAAATGTGTATTCTTCGTACGTTTTAGTATTAATTCTCTATTTCAACAAACCTATTTCCTAACATAAATTCATAAATCCCGTTTGATGCATTCATGTAAAACCTTATGAAAAGATTGTACTCTCAACTGAAGCCTAAACCTGCCTCTAATATTTGCCTGTTTATATACTAGTCACATAAAGAAACTGTGCATTGTCAAAATATTATCCAAGTTGATAAGTACGATAACAATGTCAAAGGTACATATAAACTTTAATGGAGGGATCATGAGACCATAACAAGTCGGGAGAATTTCAAATGAAAAGTCAGTCACAGTGACGTCACGAGTCCACAAGCGGGACAGGGGTCAAACGACCATGTCACAAGCTCAATAACGGGTATGTCCACCATCGGCATTGAGAACAGCAGTGCATCGACGACGCATAGAGCTCGAGCCTATCAAAGATGCAAGGAAGGCTTGTGGGATGTCACGCCAGATTTTCTCAAGTTCTGTTGCAAAGTCAAGGACGTTATTCTGGCGGATGAGGAAGACGGCGTAGACGTCGATCCATCTCGTCCCAAACATGCTCTATCGGGGAGAGATCCGGTGCATTTGAAGGCCAAGGCAGTAAGTCAACGTTGTGGTGTTGCAAGGAATCCATAGCAACCCTTGCCGTATGAGGGCGGGCATTGTTGCTGTTGGAATGTTAACCCGGGGCCATGACGTTGCAGAAAAGGAATTGCCACAGGTCGAAGAATCTGATCCCTGTAGCCCACACCAGTTAAGTTGCCCTGAACAATCACCAAAGGAGTTCTTTGACGTGCTGTTATTCCACCCCAAATCATCACGGAACCACCATCAAAGCGATTGCTCCCCAAGACACAGGCCTGTGCATAACGTTCTCCCACGCGTCTATAGGCACGTTGACGTCCATCACAATGGGAAATGTTAAACCTGGACCCATCTGTAAAAACAACATTTCTCCACCAAAACAAGGGTCTGCGGACATGATTTCGGCACCACATTCGGCGAGCTTGTCGATGACCTTGTGTCAGGATAGGCCGTATGGCGGGACGTCGTGGTCTGATCCCGTGATGACGTAAACGTTGTCGAACTGTGTTGGGGTGGATACGGCGAAATCCTGGGATGGTTCGGGCAGTCATCACTGCAGTCTGAAACCTGTGGCGAAGATCGGTCACCCTTATCCATATGTCCTGTCTTGGCGTTGTTACACGTGGACGTCCAGAACGTGGCCGATCGATGACGTCATTTGTGTTCTGGTAGCGTCTCATCAGTGCAGAAATGGTGTTCCGGTGGCAGTGGAAATGTGCAGCCACTTGTCGTTGAGACATTCCCCCACGGACCATCCCAATGGCCTCATGACGTTGTGCAGACGTGAGCCTTGGCATGCTATGCGTTTCAATAGCCGTTTAATTTTTGAACGATCGCAAGGGTAAGGGTTGAGCTTGCCAAAGTGACAGTATTGTGTGGCATTCATTTGCTCTGTTTCTCTTTCCCGGAATGCACGTGCAACAACGTATTGTCCGTCTCAAGGACGAACCCACTGACGTCACGGTACGTGCATGCATGTTGGATACATGTCACTTTAAATCCTTATGTGTCTACAAAGGTTTGATAAATTTAAATTTTAAATTTGTGTATGCACAGTTTCTTTATGTGCCTAGTATAGAAATGTGTGTTTAATCCCTTAACACATAACTAATTGCGTTCCTTCCCAAATATTTCTTACCTGTTGTGTTTAACACTTGGATGTGTTTCTAGTCCGGATGCCAGTTGCTGGTGATCTATAGCCCATTTTATGTTGTAATGTCCTAAATACTCTATGATTTTAGGTTACCTGCTAGTTTTATATCTCCAACTGTGATATACTAGTTGTATTACTGTCCTTTGGCGACAGATTTTAAAATATAAAATTATAAAGTTTTTACTGTTTTAATCACGATATGGCTGAAATATTGCCAAAGTGACTTTAAATTTTAACTCACTCACTCAAGTCTGAATGCAGAGTGACCCGTACACTCCCTGAGGCCTAGTTATGGTGTCCACCTCCGTGATATTCCAGGAATGTGCTACAAGTGGCGTAAAGCATTACCAACCACACGCACGCACTCTCACTCACTCACTCACTCACTCACTCACTCACTCACTCACTCACTCACTCACTCACTCACTCACTCACTCACTCACTCACTCACTCACTCACTCACTCACTCACTCACCCACTCACCCACTCACTCACTCACTCACCCACCGACCGACCCTCAAAGTTTTAGGGACCATGGTTGGCATGGCATCATCTATGAGATGGAAATGGACCATATCTGGGTCAAGTATATAGATCTGGTGCCAAGGTAATACAAATAATTATATGCTCTCTATTTGTTTAATGGTAAGTTTCTGCTGGAATGTAATTAACTGGCACGCCATCATCCAGACTGTAATGCACTATGGACGGTATCGAAAAGACGCGTCAACATCCTTTGTAGATCTATCTTATCTTGAACTGTTTCTGGGAGGTCGTCCAATGTTAAACAATGCGCCCCATTTGTTACAGGTCAAAGTCTGTGGTATGGGAGCAGAAGGACATGTGGGTTGCTACTCTCTGTCCGCTTCAGATATGTCCACAGTGCCTGCAAAACACATCCTTGCATGACATGAAAAACAACTCCCTCCTCCCCTCTACTAACTCACCCCCTCACTCACTCTGTACATGTTCTGCAGGCCCAGTCAGTGTCAGTAAAACTACAGTCAAATCCCGATGAGTCTAATGTCGGTGTCTCGAATATTATGCATAACTCGATGAGAAGTTGATTGCAAACTGATCCAATTAACAAACCAGCGCGGCTCACACCTTTCCGCCATTGACGGGTGAGTTCAAAAGGCAGATTGGTGATTTTACGGAAATCACTGTCTGTGCTAATCAGACTGGAACTCATATTAGTGATATGGAAATCATTTGATAAACAAATGCTTAGGCGGCGGAATTAGGACTGGATCATCTTTTTTTCTACCCTCATAGACATACCTATGTCTCGAATACATTGATAGGTCGAATTTATTACTTGGTCCCCAGCGATTCGACTCATCGGGATTTGACTGTAGTTCTCTCTTCGAGTGCAGTAAGGGACGCTAGTGCATTAAAATCAAAACGAACATGGTTATAAATATGTGGAATTGATTTGTGTACTATGAAATGAAGGCATACTTTATTTTATAATTCGCTATGTTGCTGCCATCAGTATGTGTATTTGCATTGCAAAAACAGTTATACTGACCAGCAATAAAAACGCAACTCAAAATTCATGAAAATTATACTTTTTCAGCATGAGTTTGGATTTGATACTTTAACACAATTGTTTGATTTCTTGAATTACGTTTCTTTTGCTGGTCAGTATACATAATCACACATAGGAGGTGCATACAGTAAACCCCGTGAAAGAGAAATAGATACGTGTGCACACATAAAGAATATAGGAAACTAATTCAAGAAAATATTTTTTAAAACTGTTTTCCCCACTTAAATGACATCCTGCAACGGTCAAGCGTTATCTAGCGATGGTTGTTAAAGAGAATATAACAATCTGACAAGCCACTTTTTAAACAGGGACACAGTTTGACCGATTAGTCGTGCAAGGGTCCTCAAGTCTTGCGATCGAATTGAATATTAAACCCCCTCTGATACACCCGCCCCCAACCCGAGTAAGATCAACAGATTTGAGTAATTTTTCCGACTTACAAAATATAATGGTTAATACACTGTACGTAATTTCTCTATGATTTTCACCAGAAGTTATGCAATGTGACCTGTAGTTGCGTAAGTTAGACCTTTATGACAAACAACAAGCTGACAATATAATCTGATGTCTAGACGGAGTAATAAACGCAGCTTGTGTCCACACCCACAAAGCTATTACGCTTTCAACAAATGTCTTTTCTCATAATACTACTTTCCATTGATGTCTGTTATATCCGGAATCTTTCCATTGTAGACTTAAATTGTTCAGTGTTGTCCGTCAACTTTCGAAGAATTCTCTATGGTTCATCAATATCCTATTTTGGTATCTTATGTAACAGTCAGCTTTAATCCATGTGGAGGTAATATTAAATCAAGTTGGCTCCAGATGAACCAGTGATAGATATAATGAGCATCAGTCAACGCCGTAAGATGACATGCATTCAACTCAGGCACCGCGTCTGACAATACGAAGAGTGTAGTGAGTTACTTGGGGCCTGTTCTTTCCATTTCATCTCGTCACGATATGGCTGAAATATTGCCGATGTGACGATAAATATTAACACACTCACTCACTTTCCATTTCAACGGGGACAATTGGATTTATCTCTTTCTTTGACAGCTATTATTGTCAAATGACAATGACGTTTTTTCAGATACTTTACGACTTCTTATTTCCAACATTGAACCCTCTGCATACCCTGTCTTCATTTGAAAAATATAATTCATGATGTTTGAATGATGAAACGATGAACGTGGCTGCGGTTAGAAAGACTGATTTAGATAAATAATATGATTTTTAGTGAAGGTATTTCTGATCCCCAACAACCATGGGACCAAAGGGGGTCCCGTAATCTCTAAAGACCACACCAATTCACTTTTTGTTTATGTTTCGACAGCAACTGATCTAAATAATATTCAATCAGTTCTCAGTCACCCTAGGGGGCGGTGGGGTAGCCTAATGGTTAAAACGTTCGCTCGTCACGCCGAAAACCCGGGTTCGATTCCCCACATGGGTACAATGTGTAAATCCCATTTCTGATGTTCCCCGCCGCGATATTGCTAGAAGATTACTAAAAGCGGCGTAAAAGTAAACTCACTTATTTTACAAGTCTGTGAGATTTAGGAGACAAAAAAACATTTATTAAGACTTTTTAGCTATAACCACAGTGAGCATCTAGTCACATTTTTTGCTAGGCCGATAGAAGGTAAGGTGGGGTAAACTGGTGTGTAACGCCGCGTTCATGAATATTTCAAACCTTGTACTAGTCAGCCCTAATGTCGGCTGTATAGCGCTAGCCTACTGGTTGATTGGTTGGTTGGTTTGTTGTTGAACTCCGCACTCAGCAATAGTCCAGCTATATGGCGGCGGTCTGTAAATAATCAAGTCTGGACCAGATAATCCAGTGACCAACAGCATGAGCATCATTCTATGCAATTGGGATATGATGACATGTGTCAACCAAGTCAGCGAGCCTGACCACCCGATTCCGTTAGTCGCCTTTTACGACAAGCATATGTTGCCTAAGACCAAATTTAACCCTGATCTTCACAGGTAGCTATGCCATGAATCAGATTTCCTAACGTGGACACCTGCGTACTGATCCTGGGCCGACGAGTGAGTGTTGGCTTTATCCCCTTAATGCCGAGCGCGAGCACAAGTGCTATCTTGAATTTTTGTTTGGAATAGAGCGGCCGTCGATCAAACCAACGACTCGGCTCTCCGGGAAGAGAATCTATCCACTAGACTAGCTGTTGGGGTTCAAATAACAAACACCGGATGTGTAGGCTCTTTCCTGCAACATGTCCATCCGGGTTATGTGATAAACGGTGATAACAGTTCGAAGCTCCCATATTGTATGCCAACCAATGATAAATAACGATGTCCTTCCGCGTGATAAACGGTGATAACAGTTCGAAGCTCCCATATTGTATGCAAACCAATGATAAATAACGATGTCCTTCCGCGTGATAAACGGTGATAACAGTTCGAAGCTCCCATATTGTATGTCAACCAATAAGAAATAACGATGTCCTTCCGGGTGATAAACGGTGATAACAGTTCGAAGCTCCCATTTTGCATGTCAACCAATAAGAAATAACGATGTCCTTCTGGGTTGTGTCATAAAAGGTAATAACAGTTCGAAGCATCAGGGGTTATCCATACACATATTAAACAAACTGTTTCACGGTTAGGTGTTATAAGACTCACGTCAACCTGAAAATGCTTCTTTGGTCAGAGTTTGATCTGCACAGTTACTCTCAAGGGAACCAAGGGCAACCAATAAACAGGACATAAATGACCGTGCTGTTTCCCACGAGAACCAACTGAGTCGTAGATTGAGTTGAACATGATCAATGCAGTTACGCTATGTTGCCTGATGTCGATATTATCAAGTGTTTTCGGATTTGTATTTGTGTCATTATTTTGACAAAATCCATTTCCTTACGATCTAATTGGTAAACTTGTGCTAACTGACAAATAATTTCTTGTTCCCCTTGGTTTAGTTCTCAAGTCAGCTTGAGAGTGCTCGTTAAGTATACTAGATCAATGTGTAAAATCACATTCTTTTAATGACGCTTTCATCGATTAACAATGCCAATCATTGTCAGTACCGTCAATGAAGAAGTTAACGAGACGGATCAGATGCAGTTATTTGAAAATGCGTTAAATGGCTGTATCGACATTAACGCGATTGTATATGATGCTATATAATTGCAGGTAACTTCTCCATTGTTGGTAATAGCAAACCTTCGTCAACAACTTAAATATGAGCCTAACTATCTTGACTACAACTTTAAAATCATTATGAATGCTGTGGAAACACATGTCAAAACATAATCATCAGAAGATGACAAATCCCCCGGTCCCAACAGGTATGAAAAAACAAATCATCTGACAGTTACTTAAAGTCCAAATCGTTTCCATGGTAACCATGACAAATATAAATGCCCAAAATCCGCAATAGCAAGAGGAACCATTTTGGGATCTGCTTGATATATCTGCTAAGTTCTGTTGCTAGATATTGAGTGGTTTATGTGTTATGCTCCGGAAACGAAATCCACCTCTTTTTGAGACTAAGTAAAAATCGTTTACATGGAAATCGTGAAAAATAAAAATGCCAAAATCTGTAAACAGCGAAAGGCACCACTTTAGGTTCTGTTTCATATATTAACCAATTTTTGTTGAAACATATTGAACGGTTTCTGAGTTATGCTCCGTAAATGAAATGATTACGGACAGACGGACGGACGGACGGACGGACGGACAGACGGACGAGGCGTAGACTATATCCCTTCCCCCGCCAAAAGAGAAGATGAACCCGTAGGATGTCTTTGAGCGTGGGTTAAGTCTGTGCGTGATGTTGTCATTGGCAGAATGCATAAACTCAAAAAGAGGAAACAGAATTGGCATAAACCCATTCCAAGGCCTCAAATAACATATCCATTTTATATAAACATCATCGCATAAATTGTTGGATTAAAGAGCTTGCTATACGTGACATATCAAATAATGACACATATAAGGCCAATATGTTTTTGCTGGTCTGATATAAGGTCAGGTGGGGTAAACTGGTGTATAACGCCGCGTTCATGGATATTACAAAGCTTGTGCTAGTCAGCCTAAATGCCGGTTGTATAATGCTAGCCTACAGGTTGATTGGTTGGTTGGTTTGTTGTTGAACTCCGCACTCAGCAATAGTCCAGCTATATGGCGGTGGTCTGTAAATAACCAAGTCTGGACCAGACAAACCAGTGACCAACATCATGAGCATCAATCTACGCAATTGGGATACGATGACATGTGTCAACCATGTCAACGAGCCTGACCATCCGATCCCGTTAGTCGCCTCTTACGACAAGCATGGGTTACTGAAGATCAATTTTAACCCCGATCTTCACAGACGACGACATTTGCCAAACCATTCAACGGTGCTATCAATGTTAATCTCTCTGTCTCTCTCTTTCTCTCTCTCTCTGTCTCTCTCTCTCTTTCTCTCTCTCTCTCTCTCTCTCTCTCTCTCTCTCTCTCTCTCTCTCTCTCTCTCCCCTCTCTCTCTCTCTCTTTCTCTCTCTCTCTCTCTCTCTCTCTCTCTCTCTCTCTCTCTCTCTCTCTCTCTCTCTCTCTCTCTCTCTCTCTCTCTCTCTCTCTCTCTCTCTCTCTCTCTCTCTCTCTCTCTCTCTCTCTCTCTCTCTCTCTGTGTATGTGTGTGTGTGTGTGTGTTTACCTACCTGTATCTATCTTCCGAGGTTCAAGTCAATGTGTCAAAAATGGAAGCAAATGTTATTTGATATTTACAGAGAAGCCAATATGTGGAATGTTCTCATTCATAACATTTTGTGGAATTTGGGGGTAAAACATTTCGTCAAGAAATAGGCATCCCCATGGGCACCGATTGTGCTTCCGTTCTTGCGGATCTGTTTCATACATATGAATCAGAATTTCTGCTTGAGTTGGCAAAATCCAAACAAGGTCATTTGGCCAAGACGTGTAACTTAACCTATACGAGGTACCTCCTATGTTACACGACATAACAAAATGGAAATAGGATTAGCAAACAGGCCATATGGCCTATGTCAATGCTTCTCCGCATATAGTTCGTTATGTCTTGATATAATTCTATGGAGCAGACATTAGGACATAAATGAATGAATCAAAACAAAATACAAATAAAGAAAAGAAAATAAAGAACAAGATACCAAGTGCATTTTATGTTTATAGGTTGTTACTTGAATTCTGTAAAGCGGTTAGTTTCAGTTATGTAATTCTGAACCGATTTTATAAGGTTTTCATTGTCTAAAGGAGATGAATCGTCATTGCCGTGAAGTATAATATATACGCTGAGGTGGTTAAGGACAAAGTATTTGTCAAGTCTAAACTGGGAATAGCGGGGACATGACAGAAAAAAATGGATAGCATCTTCTCTGTTATGGCCACATAAACAAGTGGGATCATCAATCAGGAATCTGTCAAATAAGTGTGCTTTTAAATAACTACAACCTAGCCTAATTCTGGATAGGATCACTTGGTATTGTCGCTGGCCATAACTAGCAATGTATGTAAAATTTGAAGAAATCTAAATGTCTGTGGAAATCAATTGTTTAAACCTAGATAGGGAATCTTCTAATATTGATATCAAGTGCATTCCATGCTTTAACAGCAGAAGGCAGGAAAGATTATACTGGGATAAGCGCCCTGCATTTGTCTGAAAGTCGTTGGAGTTACGAAGGTTGTATCCTGTTATGCTGGAGATACTAGGTGGGACCCATAAAGATAGGTATTTAGGAGTCAGCCCATTGACCATTTTGTAATATATACATAATTTATGGTAATGTCGTCTGTCAGACAGTGAGCAATAACCCGTTTCCCTATAAAGCTTTTCGTGACTGGTTCCTCGTACTGCTCCACATATTGTTCGAAGAGCATCCAAGTGTAGGTTTTCTAGCATTTTTACTTGTTCTTTGTTACAATTATCCCAAATGTTATCGCAGTAGTCAAATATGGGTAAGATAAAAGATTTGTACATAATTTCAAGCGTTCTTCGATTTAACCTGTATTTTAGACTACGCAAGCAATTAATTAGTGGACTCACTTTACGGACGAGATAATCAATATGTTTGTGCCATTTTCCATCTTCCTGAAAAACCAGCCCTAGGTGTTTATGATCACTTACTTCAGGTATAAGAACATCATTCATTCGAAGAGGTAATTTAGGACTAGAATTAATTTTAGTCGAAAATAGCATGGCTTCAGTTTTGGTAGGACTAGATTTCACTTGCCATTTATCAGCCCAGTCTGTTATACGTTCTAAGTCACTATTCAGTATAGAGGTTGAGAATTCAGGGTCTTCAATAATTTCATATATAGGAAGTATCATCAGCAAAAGTTTAATATTACTCGTTATCCCGTGAGTCAAGTGATTCATATGAACGAGAAATAACAGAGGTCCTAAAACTGAGCCATGAGGAACTCCAGCTAGAACAGGTTTATAATTTGACATGTAGCCATTAATTACTACAGCTTGTTTCCTATTACTAAGGTAGCTCCCAAACCAATCCAAAAGATTACCGCTTATCCCTGTTGACTTTAATTTTACTAGTAAACCCTAGTGCCAAACACGATCAAATGCTTTGCTAATATCACAGAATATAGCACGTACTTCC
Source organism: Haliotis rubra (assembly GCF_003918875.1). Classification (NCBI taxonomy): domain Eukaryota; kingdom Metazoa; phylum Mollusca; class Gastropoda; order Lepetellida; family Haliotidae; genus Haliotis; species Haliotis rubra. The sequence goes on from NW_025767441.1 coordinate 490,488, forward strand.
TTTCCATCATCCAAGGCTTTGGAAATCACATGGTATAATTCAGTTAACTGATAAACAGTTGAATCTTCAGGTTTGAATCCCGATTGTGAGGTGGTTATAATATCATCATCCAAGAAAAAATTATAAACATGCTTAAATACACATTTTTCAAATACCTTAGAAAGAGAACATGTCAAGGCAACTGGTCTATAATTATTGCAATCATGAACGCTACCCTTTTTATAGATTGGAACAACAACAGATTGTTTCCATTGACAAGGAAAACAGGCAAGACGTAGGGATAAATTGAACAACGTAGTAATGGGAGCGCATAGAGATACAGCTAATTTGTTTTAAAGCATGTTACCAATATTATCTGGACCTTTAGCTTTGGTAGTATTTAAGTTTAATAAAATGTCATGCACTTCTTTTTCGGACAAGAGCAACTCATTAAGTTTATTTGCAGGCTCATGTAAACTGCAAGTTTCCCTGTCAGGTTCTTCAACTTGGGCTTGTTGAGTAAAGTAATCATTAAATGCATCAGCAATATCACTGGGGTGTTCAAGAACCTTTCCATTAGTCAAGATAGGCGGAGACTGTGTATTTGAATTTGTATTGTGCTGTATATATTTTTTCACTAAGCGCCACCATGATTTAGAGCCACATTCAGACTTAATACTATCATCTAATTTCATATCATACGCGCGTTTAGCTTTCCTAACTTCGGAGTTGACTTTGTTTCGTGATACTCTGAAGTGCTCCCAATCTACCGGTAAATTTATTCTTATTCTTACCAGAGCTTTGTGAATGGGGGCCCAGGGAACGATGACGCACAATCAGCCATGGAGTTGAGTTTCACAATCCGATCCATGTAGGCGTTTTACAACAGATGTTGCTTGGGAACTAACAAGGGTCTTCGCGAGTGACAATAATGTCAGTTGCTACTGATGCTATGGGCCTCGTCACCAAGGTAACAAATACACCCTTTACATCTGTACTTGTAGGCATCATATTCACAGAGCGAAACGGATCCCGCTCACAAAGAAGTGTGTTGCATTGTACAAGACCAAAACACTGATATCGCAATACAATGAATGCATCATGAAAAATGAATGATCTCACGCAGTTAAAACGTATCATTATCGTACTTTTACATCTGCTAATTAGGATATGGATTGCCATTAATGAATCAGTCTTACTGTTGATTCTACAGAATAAATTTTGTTATACAAACAGCAAGGGATCCATTTACTACTTCCAACGAAATTGATTTCATCAGATAAATTAACACGTCATGAACTGTAAATCTCTACAGAAGCAAACACATCTTCGCAAACTACATCTGTTGAATCAGGTGGAACACAGGAAGGAGGATGGGCTTCATCATCTGGGACGACTCACAACAGACACAGACATGACGTCCTTCACAAGTCTGATGTATATCAACGTGTTGTTTCTTCTTGTTGAATACTTGAAGGTAACAGGTAAGCATACACTATGTTTTTCGCTCAAGTTCAAAAGTGTAACGCTAATCAGAAATACATGGGTCTTTACAGCGACAACGTGATCTATGTATGAACATCTAATTTGAAATGTTTTGTTGTTGTTGATAGAGGTACTAAATCTGGTTACTTACATCCTGCCCAGCTATTTTCATGATTCGGATACGATGGCATACATCATCCAAGTCTGCCAATCAAATAAGATCAGATAATGAAATTATGTATACGATAACTGAGCACTAAACAAATTATTAACAGTACATTTCACATCATAAACCAAAGGTAAATACTCAGGTATCTCTTTGGTGTATTGGAATGGGAATTGTTCATCATCACGAAAAATTACCCATCTGTCCTAAAACTAGATATACAAATTTGTACTGTGGTAAAAAAAGTGCATTGGTGACGCTGTCATCAACATTCTAATTGAAAAGAAAACCGCAAAACGTTTTGGTTAATCAAAAGACAGAGATCTTGACCCCCGCACAAATTGCTCTATGTCACAAGCACATGTTTATGGATCAAATACTGAAAACTGGGTTCGCCTGAAGGTGAGCGTATTCATCGTCAAACAGAAACCATGTGTTAATCTGAGCACACGTGGGAACATTTAGAACTAACTTATACAGGGAATACGAACAGATACCAATTTATTCCCTGACACGTCAAAGTTACAAATAACCTTAACATATCTGCCATATGGCTTTTGAAAGTTTTACGGAGGCCATGGGAACTGTGACCCAGGTCAACCAACGTTTGATTCAGACTTTCCTTTCGATAGCTATTGGTCACTGTAAATCTAAATATGAAACAGAAAATGCGGTTCCATTGGTCGCTTGTATTGCTAGCTCGGGTTGTTATGACGGAGTCGAAAATATTTAAACAATGTCAGATCATACCAAATGTTCAAGTTTATCTTGGCCGAATTCCATCGTTTTGCCAATCCGTTTTGAGTACCCATGCTGCCCAGATGCCACATACTATGGTTATTTGGTTTGTTCTTTAACGGCGCACTCAACAATACTCCACCTATGTGGCGGCGGTCTGTAAATAACCGAGTCTGAACCTAACAAGCTAGTGATCAACACCATGAGCATCGACCTACGCAACTGGGATACGATGACATTTGTCAACGAAGTCAGTAAGCCTGACCACCCGACACCTTTAGTGGCCTTTTACGACAAGCATTAGATCAATTCTAACCCGGATGTTCACGGGTATGCCACATACCAACATATGCCTAACATATTTTTGCTGAGGACGTCCATCATTTTGCATATTGATTGATACGATGACATTTGATTTCATTCTTAACATATTGTTCAGACGTTTTTAAAAAGGAGATGTAACAATATGTAATGTTTGCATAAATTCCTCGTGGATCGAAAACTGATTGCCTAAGTTTGTCATGTTGGATACAATGGATAGTGGTGTACAGTGTTGAAAAATCAACTGTTTCGAAATGACTGAAACTGAGTCTCGTATCAGAGTAAAACAAATGTTCAAGCAATATTTGGAGATTGTAAGAATTCAGGTGGTACGGATTCCACTCGCTAAATTGTTTTCTGTGAATGTCCTTTTTCATAGCGATGAGAAATCTTGGTTATTGTTTGATATACGGAGTTTCTTGGGCACTACGATATATCTCCCATGGTATGGATTCCTTCTATGGAATTTGTTAATACCGTACAGTCAGGGAATGGACATGTCTTTAGGTTCTAGAGTTGAGATTTCTTCCTCCATTATATGTCATTGTTTGAAAGTTAAAATGTCAATTCTACCATGGCTACGTGAAATGCTCGAATTTGATTGGTCAATCAATAAAATCAGACGGTATCAATTTTGGATTGAAAATGCGTCTGCTTTCACGGCGCTTCACTGCGCACGTATACAATCACTGCCGCACTACGTCAGCTTGGCCACAAACATGACTAATATTAACACAACAGACGTGATGGAAATGCTGATAAAACATTTATTAAAACTCGAAAAATACAATTATACGATTTCTCCTCCACAATTATTAGGGAACCTCATTATCATAATTATTACCTTCTATTATAAAAATATTCAAAATTACAATACACAGCCCCAAACATAAACAAACAATATCTAACATATAAATCAGAAAACCTTGTAAAAATACATCCCTATCTATCCCTATTTGTGCAGCAAAAATGTGTTTCCGTTTAGAATGGGAAATTCGCAAGATAACGGTCAGGCGAAACACAACACTTATGCCACTCATACTCCATCATGTCCTGTTGCATCGTTCAAAATGTCAAAAATTGAACTATGAGAATTCCACTCTCTGCCACCTTACCCGCAAGGCTGTCACTGCTATGTTCGTAAAATTTGAAAACAGCTTGGCCACAATCCAGTCCAAATGATGAGAACAATGTTCCAAGGAATCCCAAGTTAGTCGCATGTACACAAAGCAGCATTGTCACTCTTTCGTCGCATGCCGGGGTGGAGGCACGTACGTGAAATCATGATCGACACTCGCCGGTCATAAAAATCAACAGTCTTTGATGAGTTACAGGTCGTAGGTCGATCAGAAAAGGATCTTTTCTTCGATTCTGAAGGGTTCAGATTCGACAGTCAGTCAAGTATTTTCCACTATCACTTCAAATTTCAACCTTTCGCAAAATGTAAACTGGCTCGTCCGCCATTTCAAACTGTTGCGTAACTATCTACTTCCAAGAAAATAAGTAGGTCAGACGATTCCATTATAGTGTGGCCAGGGGCTACAGTAACACGGCACAAAAAACAATAGGCTGGTTTCGGTCGTGTGGAGTTATGATTATAAAAACCAAGCTCTTAGCTATATAGGTGTTACATCATTGCATTGAATAAACAGTAGTTTGTTTTCTTTGGACAGGATATTTTTTTATGTTGCAATTTTTTTTAAAACGGCACCTACGAACGGCACCTACCACTCACTTCACGGATGAGTTCAAGTCGCCTCTCGTCCCATGCCGGATTACGCAGTGTCTTCTGCAGGACGAGGAAGTTCGCTTTTAAATCGGTTATGGTTCGGCTTCAAATGAAATTTAGAGACTATCAATTCGGTCTAACGTTCATCTAATTTCCCAACACAGTACGTTTATCTCCTAATTATACCACGTTTAGTGATTCTCAAACAATAAACGAACTGATAATTTTCTTTCATAACTTTTAAACACAATTAAAACAGGTTGCTTTAACACAGATTTATATATGAATTTCCCATTTGTTTTAAGCAGTAAGATAATCTTACTGGCCTGGGATTATCAAATCAAAGTCCTTAAAGCAGTATTTTGCTGGAGTAATTTGTTAAATATGATACGTTAATGGTTAACAGAAACCACACTTTAAAGAGCGTTTTGACTCGTCCTTATTCAAAGGCATTATCTTTTATATTTCGGGATCTGCCTAATCGATAATTTCTCACCCACGTGTTGTTGGTCTTGATATTGATCTCTGGAAGGTCTAGTGCAGATTCGATTGTTTACAAGCCACCGTCGCATGGCAGAAGTATTGCCGTGTGATATAACCAATCTGGAAAATCTAGTGATCGAGGGAAAAACAAGGCGCCTTTGAGCAGCTGAGCTGTGTGTGTGTGTGTGTGTGTGTGTGTGTGTGTGTGTGTGTGTGTGTGTGTGTGTGTGTGTGTGTGTGTGTGTGTGTGTGTGTGTGTGTGTGTGTGTGTGTGTGTGTGTGTGTGTGTGTGTGTGTGTGTGTGTGTGTGTGTGTGTGTGTTGTAGGGCACGCTTACCCTTTTTGTATCGTGAGACGCAGTGTCCCAGAGTATTTGCAACAGAGATTTAACCGGGACTGGTTAATCTTTAGCTTTGTGATTTGCCTCCTTAACTTGTGGTTCTGCAACAAGCTCGTATGAAATCGTGTTCATATAAGAAAGTGAAACTGTTTGTGGTTCCTGAAAATAAAAGTTAGGGACAAAAAATCTGGGAATGTTAATTTGTTATATTTTTTGTGTCGCAAATTTCAGGTTAATTGGAGATTTTTTCTGATCAAGAAATAGACCATAGGTCTGAAAGGGAAATTATGTGCTGCAAAATGTTGTGCTGGTTTCCCATGGCCCAGTGGTCGTAAATTCGGGTAAGAGATTTGCCATGTGTATGATCCGTGTTTGACCAGCATCAAGTTATCCATGGAATATTTCAATGAAAGCACAGTTGGGCGGAAGGATGCTGAATCGCAATGTCGGATTATAAGACCCATTTAATTGGGAAATTGCAACCAGATATTATGATAAAATACATCCACCAAAATGAAGGAAGGAAGGAAGGCACGAATGAACGAACGAACGAATGAATGAATGAATGAATGTCATAAAACAATGTCCGTAAGATCTCTAAAGAAACAAATGCTAATAACTTGAAATAGCTTAACTTGCAGTTTCATTGTGTCTGTGTATAGGGTCATGAAGGGTCTGTCAACGACATGTGTCAATGACTAGACACACAACCGTCCTACATCGTAACGTGCTGGCAATTTTTTTATATTTTCATTGACATCGCCAAAACATCTTTCTACCTCAGGTAGCAATATAGTGCCGTTCATTTCCCGTTTTAGAATTGTGAGGCATCTGATTGCAGGGAATCCATTACCATCCCGATCCAGCATCCAGTATCAGACCTTACATGGACAGTCTTTAAAGGCTTTCAGAAAAACGTGGGTGCATGAACTTTTTGGGATTAAGCATTAGAGTTGCAATCCGTTTCATTTCTTCACTCCTTATTTCAGTGTAAAAAGCGAATCGCAACACTTTAAAAGTGACTAACTTGATCACAATTCAATGATATCCAAACTAGAAACCAAATCATACAAACTTTCTGTTTAATTACAGAAAATATAACAAAATAAAAAAGGTATTATATTGTCGTTATTTTTGTGTGGAGATTTTAACATCCTCCTTGCTATTATTAGTAAGCTTTCCCACCATTAGTGATATAGATAATATGACTATTGAACTGAAAATTCAGTCAAAAAATGTATTGTAATGTAATCGCAAGTTTAGGTTTAATTGCAATGTGCTTTGTAAAGATAAACATGGACTAAAACTTTGGCTTCTTATCACTGTGTTTGTACACTGAACTATTTATATTGATGGATTTATTGAGATGGGGTTGAGCATGACGAAACAGTTTCGATTCTGAATGAAGTTTCAATTTGAAAGTTTTCATTGTAATTATGTTACCAGCTCAATTTGTATTGTATTTGTGTTTTCAATATATACAGTATACTTGAGATTAGAGAACACACATGAATCTATAACCTGGATGACTGAAATGTAATCAAGTTTAAGGTTCCTTGAAAGAGGACATTAAGCGTACCAATCGCACAAAATTTGTTTGTTTGAAAATAGAAACTGGCATCTTGGTCAACAAAGCCAGGGTACACACGTTTTGCGATCCAAACTCGTTTTGATAACGAAATCCTGTTTGGTGCATCAGTAATAGTTTCATCCAATGTTATGGAGACGCCTGTAACATTCATTATGGTCAAGGACGCATCTTTGAAACAGGTAATATATTTTGATTAAGCATAATATGCTACTTATGGTCAGTTCACGATTTAAATGCCAATGGGCATTTTGAAATTTGGAATAAAGTAATCGTGATTGGGTGTGGTTAAACGCCGCCTTTAGCCCATATTACAGCAATATCACGGCGTTGGAAACCGGAAATGAACTTCACTCATTGTATCAATGTGGGGAATCGAACCCGGGTCTTCAGAGAGGCGAGCGAATGCTTTAACCACCAGGCTACACCACCGCCTCCATTTTGGGAAATATTCATTAATTTCTCAAGTAATGTGGTTATATATGCATGAATTCTCTGAAGCCATTGTGTAATTTGTCTATTCTATCTTCAACCACAGACATTGAAGCGAAGTGTTGCCATGTACGCAATGCAAAATGCCTTTATTTTTGACAGCACCCGTTCAGACAAACATAGCTCAAGGTAAACCTGCCTATCAATCCAGCGTGGCCCACAATGGTCACCCATTCTATGCCGTTGATGGTGTAACGGGAGGAAATTTCCATAGAGATCGCTGTATGCATACACCTTATGGCAAGTCCTGGTGGATGGTCGACCTTCTCAATGTCTACAACATATCTACAATCACTATTTTCAAAAGAACAGATGTTCAGGTATGTTCTGCATATTTGAATACATTGCAGTTGTACAATGTTTGCATTTGTAGAATTTAGTGTTGAAACATAAATGTAAACACAATCAACAAAACCATCATAAAATCATAAGAAATACCTGCCTACCATATCATAAGCATGTGTGAGTGATTTACTATTAATTAATGATCGGGTGTTCTTGAGATATGTGTGTACTCTGCCCTGTCACAATCACGCGCAAATTGTTCATCTGAAAATCTCGACCTTTATGTCTTGAGTTCCCGACATTGGGGTCGGTACATTATTGGAAAGTTAAAGAGTCTTATGGGGCAGTTGAGGCTGATTCTCTTGCTGCTGTATCTGGTAAGTGAATCAGTGGTATTGACTTTTTGACTATTATTGAACCATATTGGATCACTGAATTTTATTGAGCAAATATATTTAACAACTAAATGTATTCCGAGTCTGCTCAGGGGCGCTTATTGTGTGCAAATGAGACTATGTTAACACAATTCAGAAGGAATTTCGACATTATTGCAAGTGAAGCATGCATTCTAGAGAATTCGAACACTCCGATATCATGGTGTTCTAGGTCGGATAGATCTTCTGAAGATAGAGGGCTTTCTCGGGCATCCTACCCTCTGTCCCGCATCCTCCCCGAAAGTCTGTGTCAACCAGATGGGCAGTTTCACTGGAACATCCAAGACTGTTGCTTGTGAACAGGAGGTTATGGCGAGATATGTGAATGTTTCTTTCGATGGCATGATGATGATGTGCGAGGTTCAAGTATTTGGAGAAGGTAAGGTCTTTATTCAGACATTTACACTATGCATGGACGCCACTTGGGATAACTGGTGTATGTTAAGATTGACTAGGTACCCAAATCAAGACAAATTGGTTCAAAGTAATTTTACGATGGCGGGGCACAATGGAGAAGCCAAACAAACGTCAATTATCACCATGGAAATATGACATGGCGGTATGTGCTGGTGATTGTAATGATACCATTGATAATAATATTCATCTAGCTTCAATGGTGGTCAAGCCACGTAAACAGACCTGGGCCCCGCTTCACAAAGCTCTTCAAAACTTTCCTCGTAGCATTCCTACCTCCTATACTGTAACATTCACTTACGATAGTCGTAGTGCTACGAGAGCTTTGTGAAACGGGGTCCAGGGGTCTATACCCAGGGTGGGATGAACCTTAATACTCATGCTATGTAATATGACAGAGGCCCATCTTGACCACAACAGCATATATCCCTTTCCTAATGTAGATCGGACTATGCTCGATAGACCAATGCCGTTCCAGACGCTTTAACATTACACTTGACTACAAGTCTATGGATAGTTATTAACGCAACTAGTGACACCTTCTATTGAATCTTAACAGACATAATGCAAGACAACCTCAAAACTGGTCCACAATGAATAACAGGTCCAAAATAACATGCTGACAATTCCCGCCTGAATTCCCGTCTTTGATTTGACAAGAATTGGTGCACATATTTTATTCAACATATAAGTCATATGAATACACGCCTGTGTTAGAATTCCCCACAGGAGCCATAACCCCTGTGCCTGGGCTGATGCCATACGTGTGGATCCTTGCTCATGTTGACATTCATTTGTTTGTATCGTTCAACAGGCTGAATACACATCCTGCACTAATTCATTCCAACTTATTTACAGGCATTTGCTATAAAAATGTACAAATCCAAAAAAGATCGGAAGCAACCAAGTCCTTCAACCATGCAAAGCAGTTTGGCTTCGAGTCGCATGGAGTGCAGCAACATCTGTTACAGACACAGCTGTACGTTCTTCAACTACAACAGAGTGACTGGGGAATGCCAGACAGGAAGTGGCCTGGCAACTTCCGCTTCATTCTACGCTGCTGACTGGGACTTGGGCACAATCTGTTGAAGGGCGGTTTTCCTGTAGAAATGTGGTTTTTCCACCTATCCAATCGTTCATGGTGATAATCGAAATCATAGACTTTTTTTATGTCATGGACGATTCTGTTTCTTGATGGATTGTGACATGGGAACTATTCCATAACGACGTTCATAACTGGAAGAAAATGAGAAATGATTTTCAGAGAAATGTGTTGTCCGGTCAAATATTTACCACTAACATTTGTAGCATCCATATTTAGAGACAGATTTCCAGCACAATATAGAAGATATGAAAACGATATAAGTATCTATACAGAAACGTCGCTATTGTATAATAACGAAGTTGATCATCCATAAAGGCTTGTCATTCCTAATGTAAGATCACTATAGCATTTATGTCCTGTCATTGTAATGATATGGAGTATTTCTTCATAGTCCTTGTACATGCTTCCGTTCGGTTTGTAAGCATATTTGTGCGCGTGCAAATCTGGTTGCGGAATATCTAAAACAGTTAACGTTGTTATCAGTATTTGTCATAAGATTTTCCATTGGGAAGAATAATCTGACCATTTGTGTACCCTGTTCAATGGCTTTATCCGGAATCTCAAATGCGTATTGATATGCAGCGCTAACGTACTTCAGTTGGAATTGTTTTGGGTTCAATATTCCCGGCATCTCTGCTTGCAGTGTTACATGTTGCCTCTCCTGGTAATTAGAAGAATGTTGTATACTGATGTTGATAAGATGCACACAACACATCCTGTAATGTGTTGCTATTGTGAACAGACACTCCTTTGCTTTGGTTACTTATTTCATGTTCATTGTCAGTGTAGTCTTCGCATGTAAAATATTATTGTGCGCTTGTTATCAATGGTAAACAGATGGCATACCTGTCAAAAATAAATGTGTTGAACGTCGTTCAAATTTATTTTATTTTTTTGTGTGTTTGTTTACATAACGGCTCTTATGCCCCCAGTTGTGCCTATTTCTGGAGAGCTTGTGGGCTTGTTTTGGTAATTGTACGTCCGCTTCCTACATTAGGAATTTTACTATCATAAATTGTCACGAGTATTAAAACAATATATATTTTTTATGCTCTTAAAAAAATGTAGGGAACATTATTTTTAATTTTCGATTGAAAATATTGGGAGATATATCGGAGTCGATCAATGTTTATATGATAATAATGAGTGTTTTGAGAGTGCATCACCACTTCCACTTCCTTATATCGGGGAGGTGGGGTAGCCTAATGGTTAAAGCGTTTGCTCGTCACGCTGAAGACCCGGGTTCGATTCCCCACATGGGTACAATGTGTGAAGCCAGTTTCTGGTGTCCCCCGCCGTGATATTGCTGAAATATTGTTAAAAGCGGCGTCAAACTCCACTCACTCACTCACTCCACTTCCTTAAAAAATGTAAGGGATATTCCATTTTGCGAGCATACCACTAGCCAATGCCAGTGCATATGAGAAAAGTAATATATATCCATACAGATGAAACACTTCCAAAGGAAAGGAATAAAACTGAATTTTGTTGCAATGTTAGATTTGTCAGTGATTAAATTATCAGCAGATTTTGAACCTTTGCTTTTTATTCCCTGCACCATGTCCCATACCTTCGACATTCGCGTGCATGAATTAATTCTGGAGACACATTTCCTCCAAGATTGACGTTTGTTTTGTTTGAAGGTACAACGTGCTTTTGCATTTAGTATTTTTTTTTTATGACAGAACAGTTAGGTGATGGCGGAAATAATTGTCTGCCCTTTTCCTCTGTGTTTTGTTCTGGGGAGGTAGGGAGGGGGTCATCAATTTTGCACACATGTACTTGGGGGGTCAGCAATTTTGTGCATAAAAACATTACAAAATTATGCTTAAAGTTAGGGGGGGGGGCGGAATGCGGTGTCATTGATTTTGTACATGACATGCAGGGGCTCACTTACTTTGAAAAGGCATAACCCCAGTAACATCTATCTACAAGCCAACTTTAAAGAAACGTGGCAGTCTGTACTTCCGGACACCAACTAAGTTTCTTTAGACCCCCGGGACTACATAAAACTTGAAACATGCATGAAAAAAAGTATTTCTTTCAGTTTGTACTATAAGATTTGAATCAAAAAGATTATTGCACATCTGTCGTCATTCTGTAGCAGGGAGTATGTTGCCCCCAATTATGCAAAAAGAGAAACACTATCTCAGCAGAAGTGATAATGCAGATTACGCATTCAGCCGGTCATTCTGTCAAGTCAAACCCAAGTCTAACCTTCTTAAGTCTATGGACGTTTCTTTCGAAACATGTTTGGAAATAAAACTAAGCGAGAATTGACAAACAAAACATAACTTGGCTAGATGTATTTTATATTGGTTTGAAATAAAAATATTCTAGCATTGGTATAATGCAACACGAACGTTTTTTGAAGGTTGTTGTACATTATTGCCGCTAACAAAGTGTAATGACCAGATGCCCCAACACATGTCACACCTAGATGTGACTTCAGGCTTAGCACGTTTCGTTTTTGTTGCTATTGTCAATCCTCACGAAGTGGGAACCCGCTGACCACAATGCAAAGAGGTCACGCCTTCGCACTGACAAACATTAAGCATTTTTCAGATACATTAATCATGCTATCTCAAAACATTATGCATATGGACATTTATGCATAGATATATGATTACCATTCATTAAGTATGTATTACTTATATATATATCTATTTGCATCTTAAAGAGTTATTATTTATATTTAATTAGTGTATTTGATTAATGGTGGTAGGTGGTGGGAAACACATGATTTCTTATCTACTGATCTTCACGGATGGGGTGCCACGGAAAGTGATTAATTGTTCAGTGATACATGTACAGTAAGACTTAATCGCATGCACCGTTTTAATACACAATCCACATACTTACCTACACACTGTAGAGAGAGATAGTAATCACAACAAAGCACCACATAATGGTCTCCCGGAAAATGTTGTATTAGACAGTTGAAACAGTCACATTTACATTCCACTTTGTTCAATTGTCTTATCGACTACTTCTGGTGAGACAATGTCCGAATAATATACAATTATTTCCAAAGGTCAGATACTGTGTAGCCAAGATATGTATAAATTCATTGCAAGTATTTATATGACTAATCTCCATTCTTAATAATCAGTACAACTGTTTTGTGCATTGTCTTGTCAGTCAACCAGTACCACTGTCACTATCATTAATTATTTTTGTTTAAGTTAAGACATTTATGACCTTTATCGTTTATCCCTTTGACCCTGTCTGTTATCACACTAATAAGCCTTAGTCAAAGACAATGATATTGTCTCTTTATCTGTCCATTGTTGTCCCTTCGTCTGTCCATTTTGTCCAGTGGATAAATATGGAATCGTTTCCATTCTCAGCTCTTGGGGAGTGTAAACACATGCTGTGAGACGCTACATGGTATCCTTCCGGGTACCCATTCACAGTCGGTTCAACAGAAGCAAACTTTTAGGTAACACCACACCTGGGACAGGACTTTATGGGACAATAAGACGGGTTGTGGATCTATTCGAACTTTACGTTGCCTTTACGTTCTGACCGATGGCCAATCTATAAAACGTCGCCGTATCAAATTACCCTTACACTATATCACGAAACTATACACAAAGAACTTAATTAAGAACTCCCTGTATTTTTGCAATAGGTTTTCAGCGCGTACATAAAACTTCTTGTGGTGACCACGATGGAAAAATATGAGTTTTTCTGACCCGTACGATCGTTTGACTCATAAAAAAGACAAAATGATTAGAATTTATGCTGATTCTATGATGATAATTGCTCATTTAAAAACATACACTGATTTTTATACAAAACCAAGGCTGTACAAGTATGTCCCTGGAATGTTTATCGTTGAATTTATTGGTGAATGTGAACATTCAAATTTCATTTTGCGTGTCTTACACGATTCAAGGTCAATACCCAGTGTAACCTCCATGTTACTGTATGACAGCCAGCACTCTCATACCCCTGTCAGCCTCCTGATCATCTGAAGGGGCAGTGTACGCCATTCCTCGTGTAAAGCAGCTTCCATCTGGGCCAGGTTCTGTATAGAAGGATCCCTTTGTTGCACACGACGACCAATCATGTCCCAGATATGCTCCAAAGGTTTAAGATTGGGACTCATTTACTCGTGAGATATGTCAGGGGGTGCTTAACGAAGTTATTTGTCTACACAACTAAACCTGCGCACAACTCTTATTCTCTTAAAGAAATACGAATTAACCTTTAAATTCTACTGCTAACTTTCAGCTTGAAAATATATCTCCTTCCAACCTGCATTCTTCTCCTCTTTGGCAAATAGTGAAACCATCGGTAGATTTTACACAAGGAAAACTAAGAAATCAGAAACCAGCCATACACTTCTCATACTTATAAATCTATCTTCACAGATGGATATAGGAATCGTGGCGTAGTTGCTAGTGCCACTGTTATTGGATCCAAAACAAGTTCTTACCAGAAAACAGATTTTGACAGCCGAAGCAAACACAATTTCATCTGATGCTAAATATGTAAACAGTTTAAATATAAACACTTCAAAAACATTTTCGATTCTGTTTCTTGCCTTCAGGCCATTAAACAGTTTTAGTTGCCAGGGAGGAGTAGAATGCATAATAATGAATAATTCGTATTTCTTTAAACATCCCCATTGAAATGAAAGTCTCGAATTAAAAAGTGATCTTGCCACTGACCAATATGACATCCTCTTTTGTTTGTTGCTGAGCCATGTTCGAAACACCGTTAACACGATGACCGATTCTGCTGGTGCGGCATCATTTAACACATCTGTGACACCACTGTTGAACCTTTACAGCGATTATAAACCTTTTTAGAAGTTTCATCAGTGATCTAATGGACTGACTGACTGAATTTGGTTTTACGCCGCTTTTAGCAATATTCCAGCAACATCACGGCGGGGGACACCAGAAATTGGCTTCACACATTGTACCCATGTGGGGATTCGAACCCGGGTCTTCGGCGTGACGAGCCAACGCTTTAACCTCTAGGCTACTCCACCGCCCCTGATCTAATGGACAATAGTGGGACACCCAAGTTGGTATCAATAAGTAACATACAATAAAAGCAACTACCAGTTACACCTGCTTCAGTTCAGATTTCGAAAGGTCATCATGAGACGAAGTAGTATTGGCCACTCGAGATAGACTGATGAGCCTTTACTGAAAGGTGAAGGTCCTCTGTTTTGTATTCCTTATCATGAAAGAATCACAGTGAAAATGTACTGCTCTACTGTATTGATCTTTCAGGAACAGTGCAGAAGGCAGAAGTATTATACGTCCCCACGATTCCCAGAATAGTGGCCCAAGTTTGGTTGCTGGGGACCTATAACCCATTTTATTTGTTATTATTCTCTGTAGTTATATAGTCATGGAAGGGAATGAGGCAAAATATGAAAGCTCAAGTATTCCTTTAGTTATTTCCACATTTTCACCCTCAGTGCAATATAAAGCACGACAAGAAACCCGGAAAAGAGTACAGGAACACTTGCGCTTTCGCGTGTTCCTTTATTCGTTTCCATGAGTATACGTATATCTATATTTTTGATAACATGCTAGGTTTAAGTCAAAATCTCCAATACTCTAGTAATTTCACTTCACATTAATCAGAGCTATTTTCAATCTAGATTTATTTAATGTTTAAATTAGAAATTGCTCTCATTACGGCATGGCTCGTATATTACTGATGTGACATTAAATATGACGTTGGGTACGTCGGTGTCTAGATTTATATCAGCACGACACTCGCACTCGCATTTTGACTTGTCATAGATTGTTTTGTCCAGGCTGGAATGTTTAATTACCACCGTCATATATAACAGCAATGAGACGATAGACAGTAGGGAATCAATTTTACAGAAACGGTAAAATTCGACGTAAGATAGCTCCTCCTTCCCCATGGTACAAATTAATGCTGCTAGTTCTAAATGTTGCATCGAATGCTACAGGAACGTCCCCTTTGTGTTCGTGAAGAAGGTACCATGAAAGTGTCACACAGAGAATCAAATACTGACTTCTCCAGGGTCTTCGGAAGGGAGTTCAGCACCATGTCTGTCTAAAGTACTGTTGGAAATGCTAGAAAAATGCTTTTTGATTTATATATAAAATTCAGAGGTATTACAGTTACTTAAATAACAAATATCACTTTAAGAAACATCTACCTAATGTAGACCGAGGGAATAAATTTTGAGACATGCCCTAAAATGTGTTTTTACTGATGAAAATACCCAAAACTTAGAAAAATAACGGGTAGTGGGACGTTATTTGATACAAGCTTTAACTGCCTGTGTTACGTCATCAGCATGCATGGTATCGACAGGTGAAATTGACACCTGAGCACACGCTCGGGGGAGGGGTCATCTCAATAGATGTTTTCTTCAAAATGTTGAATATGTGTACGTATAGTATACGTATTGGTTATATATGGGATCATTTGTGTATGTGTGTTTGTTTTGAAATAAACATACGAATTACTGTACATTGGAAAGAATCCTATCACTTGTGTTATCTTATCGATTGATTGTAGAAATGTGCAACGTTTTAATAAATGTTTTGCATGTCAACAGTATATTTCATTGCAAAAATATGGATGTAATTCGGTCAGTTTAATCTAGTTGTGAACATTGGCCAAAGATTGAACGAAGTAACTGGTGTAGATTCTTTAGAATATATATTATTCTTCTCATAAAGATTGTAGACCTCCCGTCTAAGTACTCCCTTGTCAAAGTTGTCAAGGATGGTTTTACGTCCCGGTTTTGCTTTTGAGACGGCCCCTGTCTTGTCTGATTTGTTTTGTAAGACATACCAACAGCTCTACAAGTTCTGTTTAACCCCTTTCTAAACTAATGAAAGGTTACCTCTGTCTTTTTCAAGCACAAAAAACTTATAAACCTTTGCAACAATTGACTGCAAATATTTGGCCATAGTGGACGCTGTGATAAAGATGTGCATGCATGACGGGAAACATATTTATCAAGACTTAACATTTATATTAATATTTCTTCAATAAGTAAAGAAACACAAACATTCAACATTTATTTGTTAAACAAAAACGTTGATTCATATTTTTACACCACCTGTATTATTAGCATAAATGTAAAGACTATTTCAGATTTCTGTTGTTGAACTCTGAAAAAATCCTAAGTTGTTGTTTTGGTACCATATTCTGTCCTGCAAACTGTAGGCGAGTTGGTACACTATAGGCGAGTTGATATATTGACAACACAGTACGTTTATCACCTTTATCAAAGTATTAAGGCTAAAAAGCATTTTTCTAGCATTTCCGACAGTACTTTAGCATACTGTTTTCCTTATAAGCTTGCTACATGAGGTCAAGTGACATTACTTGCCTTTATCCAGTCCGGGTTATAGATTGTCCCTTGCATAGATGGGTAAGAGACGATCTTACTGCAAGGGTCAGTGTACATTGCATCTTACGACATCAGGGAACGATGACGCGCTATCAGCCATGGTGTCGAGTTTCAGAATACAATCCATTTAGCTGCGTTTACATGCACATGTAGCTGGGGAATTAACATGGGCTTTTGCGGATGAAATATAAAAAACAAGACATGGTCATCAATATCCCCCGCCACGGTGTTTTGTCCCTATTTGGTTCCTGTATTTCAACACCACCACGACATTCATGTCCTGATAACACATACCACATTTGGTTTCCCTATCTATATAACGGTTACTGATAAAATCTGTTCTTGACATTGGCACTAAGTCAAGAATCGCATGACAAAGGCCATAACGCTGTAAAAAAATTGTAACACAGTTTCCGTTTTCGAACTCCATCAAGGCAGTTATGTCCTGAAAAGACATACCAAATTTGGTTTCCCTATCCATAATGGTTTTTGAGAAAATCTGTCCCCATAATCTCGAAGTTATAACCCCCTCCCACTTCGTGGTGGGGGATAATATTGGTAAGTACTGATGATATTCATCTCCTGTACTTGTTGGCATCTTATTTACAGAGCGAAACGGTTCCAGCTCAAGAAGGACTCACGCATTGAAGACATGAGAATGAAAGGTTCTCACTCAGTAGAAAAATATAATTGTCGCACTTCACCCCGTACTAATTAGGATATGAATTGCTATTGATGAAGAATCAAGTCTTACAATTATGTCTATAGTTTAAAACATTTAGCAAACAGCAAGGGATACATTTTTATTCTTCCAACGTAATTGATTTTTTCAGGTAAGTTGAAACTCCCTGAACTGTAAATCTCTGAAGATGCAAAATGCATCTGCTGAATCATGTAAGGAGGATGGGCTTCGTCATCAGGGACGACTAACAAAAGACACAGAGTGTCCTCTCACAAATCCGATGTACACCGTCGTGTTGTTTCTTCTTGTTCAATACTTGAAGGTAACAAGTAAGCAATTCCTGTTTTACAGTCAAGTTGAATAAGAAATTGGTTTGATCAGCAAAAAGACCTCTGTAACAACGTCTATTTTGACGAATGGTTTATTGATAATAGATACATTCAGTCTAGCTATTTACATCCACGTGGTTGTATACTATCGTTATAAAGTGTACACTGAAGGCATGGACAAGAAAAGGACAAAGCTTTCCATACTCATCAGAAAGACTCCCTTGGACGATTAGGACTATATCACAAGCACTTCTTCAGACATCACTATCAAATAATGAAAACCGTGGTTCGTGTATAGATGTTCGTGTATGGCAAAAAACATTCCCGTGTGAGGCAACAAATACTCGTTTGTAGCTTGTGAGTGAGTGAGTTAATATTTAACGTCACATCGGCAATATCTCAGCCATATCGTGACGAAAACAATTTATACAATAAAGATGAAAACATTCTTTTTGAAGGGACCTTTCATTCTCATGATGTTTCAATGCATGAGTCCTTCGTGAGCTGGAACCGTTTCGCTCTGTGATTAGGATGCCAACAAGTACAGGAGATGCATACCATCAGTACCTACCAATATTACTCCCTTCCGAGACCCTGGAGAAGTCAGTTTTTGATTCTTTGTGTGACACTCTCATGGTACCTTCTTCACGAACACAAAGGGGATGTTCCTGTAGCATTCGATGCTACATTTAGAACTAGCAGTATTAATTTGTACCATGGGGAAAGAGGAGCAAGATTACTTGTGGACACTTCATATCTGTACACCTTTTCTCTATCATATTTATACGCGAAGGCCGAGTTCGGGTTAAGGGAGTTGGGACAGTTTCAGGGCTAGATAATGTAACCGAAATGATTTTTTATTTGAGTTTTACCGTTTCTGTAAAATTGATTCCCTACTGTCTAACGCCTCATTGCTGTTATATATGACGGTGGTTATTAAACATTCCAGCCTGGACAAGACAATCCATGGCAAGTCAAAATGAGTATCGATCCTCGCAATAGGGATACGGTGACACACAGTCATCAACTTGAATGAGCCTTGTCAGCCGAGCATTTACTACAAGTGAGGTTGCTGGGTACATGCATTCTCACCCAGAATCCATATAGATGACTTTGGCGAAACCCAAGCGTACGAGTGTGGTGCTCATATTAATCTTGAAACCGATATACCCAGCGTCATATTTAATGTCACATCGGTAATATATGAGCTATATCGTAAAGAGAACAATATATACTTTAATAAATAAATAAATTTAGATGGAAAATACCTCTCGTCAATGTAAAGTGAAATTACTAGAGTATTTATAAATAAAGATATAAAACAGAGAATAAAGGGTTGAACTTACGCCGCATTTAGCACTATTCCAGCAACATTACGGCGGTGGACACCAGGAATGTGCTATTGATCATTTAGTACGATTTGAATCCTTTGTTAAAAATTCCAAAGTTTCTAAACAACACGTAGTCTCATTTCTCTTTGAATTTGAGAAAGCCTACGATACAACTTAGAACCACTGCATTTTAAAGGGTTTAAATGAGTTTGGTTTGAGAGGTTGTTTACCTCATTTCATATAACAGTTTTTAATAGACAGATGATTGCAAGTCGGAGTCGGTTCAACCCTCATTACAGTCAGGATCAGAGTGTTTCACGAGGCATGTTATTTTGCGTTAAAATAAACTGTCCTTCAACGGTTTTTACTGAATAAGTATAAAACCATTATTTTTGGAGCTAACATTGACCTGGAAAATATATCCTCTTTCCGCCTGCTTTCTTATCCACTGTGGCAAATAGTAAGGCCGAAAGACGACTTAAAATAGGTCACATTTTAAAAATTAAAAACAGTCGAATAACATTATAGGCAAGACTTTTATCAGTTAAGAAGTAAATATGATACATACAAATCCTTATTTACAGATGGATCCAAGGAAAGTTAAAAGGTATTTTGTAAACATCCACTTTTCAGTTCAATAATGATCTTTCTTCTGGATATCCAGCCATGTTTCTGGTAACGCAATGGCCGATGTTGCTGCCAAGGTAGTACACGACAAATAATAATAGTCCATTTATATTGCACATTTATCCATGCACATTGCATGCTCAAACCGCTGACATATTACCCCTGGTCAACGAGTACAGAACATTCCCTTTGGAGAATACAACCGGTCGCCTGTCAGGCGCTCAAGGACTACCATCGTATCATACCAGGTACCCAATTTTACTGCTGGGTGGACAGAGGCAAGTTTGAACAATCACACCATCCTAAGGTGAGACCAAATGTATCACATATGCTTCATTGTGGGGCAGGACGGAAGTCCTAGAAACTTTCAGGAGTCAAGCTGCCAAACACGGTCACCCATCCGAGGATTATCTCCGAAATTTGTGACACCACTTCTTCCTCCATACCCTGATTACAAAACCGTCATTAAATCTTACACCCGAGACCCAATTCAGAAGAACTGTGTCACCCAATACAAGTATGTTTCAATAAATTACATCATAAATAGCCAAAATTGGCTAAACCTACTTGAGTGGCCTGCCCAGATTTTGAAGAGGTCGTCATGCTCATGAATACCTGTTGAAAGGTGCTCACATCAAGGATCCTCCGTTTTGCATCCTTTATGATGAAAGAATCAAAGTCAAGCATGTCCTACTTGACTATTGAGGGGTTTTTCCATTAAAATGGACAAATATGGACGGATCTTTTTAACAAACTTAATCCCTATCTAATCCTAACTTTTTCAAGGAAATTGATTTAACTGATACATTTTGAATTTCTATTGTAACTAATATATGAGTTTTAATTTGTTAGAATGAATAAATAGCTTTAACTGAAGTGGCAATACTTTCATTGGGGGTTGAAGTAGCGTACATGTATTGTCCTACTGAGAGGGTATGTAAGTCCCACCTCTTTCAAGATATTTTTCATACTACATGGTTTTAATCGTAGAATATATGTTCATTTACTACTTGGCTCAATTGGAGTATAATCGCCAACGACTGAATGGATGGCGTAAATTCAGCTAGGATCCATACAGGCAGTAAAAGTACTGTAAGTCAGCATGGTCACTAGTATGGTGGTCTACCTTCAGTTGCTAGCGATCATTAGCCCGTTTTTATATTGTATTGCTCTTCATAGTGATATCCCTTTTAAGCTATTTATAAACCTCTAACTTTAACTTTTAACTCACTCACTCACTGAATGTCGTTGGTCCAGCCATACCGTCCATGGTGTAGTTATCTCTCTTTACAACAGAAGTCACTAAACTTAAGTTTGACCCTGTAAAATAAATGTATTAACAGAGTGGAACATAGCTTATGTCATATGTTGTATTTGTGGTATGCATTTGTGTGAAATGATAACCGATATTTCTATGCCAAACCATTGGTTTAGTTTTACAAGTTACAGAGCTATACAACTATGTGATGAGGCAATGCTCATGGACGGTGAAGTGATGTTGCAGAAAGGATTCAACCATGCAAAAGCCCGTAAACGCGATCGCTGGAGCGGTGACGGAAAGCTATGAAATATGGATGCGGGGATACCGAGAGATGAAACGACGTGATGTTGTGATGCCATGCATCATCAGAGCGATGAAACGATGAAGGGTGGTGCGAATGTCATTTTTGTGCCTTTTGAAATAATCATCATTATGGTCAGTTGGTAATTTCACGGAGAGTAAAGATCACAGACATGCTTTTGCAGAGGAGTATACTCCTAATGAATCAAAATTAAAGCGTTGTAAATTGAGTGTATGATTTCATACAGTTTGGGCGTCACTAAATAATAAATAGGGAACAACTGAACCAATATGTTGCACATTGAAGCCAGATAGGAAAATGTACATTTTTATCCAAACATATCCTGTTCTTGTCAAACATACAGAGGTTAAAGCCAAAGAAAATATAAATAATGTAACTTTTCTTGAATTTACCTGAATTACATGATTGACGTATAAATCATTTCATTTGCGGTAACCGATTTCAATGTTCATTTCACCGATGTCTCATAGTCATCTGAGTTTTAATTCGTACATTTTTATCAGCAAATATCAGAGCGATGGCAAATTAAAAAAACATCTCTGAAATGTTTTAATTATATTTTTCGTATTTCTATGTCATCCCATCTTTTGTTCAAATGACACTATTAGGTTTATTCCAACGTGTCAGATCACGAAAATCGCAGAAAATATCACATAGTTTATGGATTATCACCAGTCCTGATTTCAAACCTTATGACGCTTTGTTTTCGATACTGAATCACAACTCGTGTTGCATTCCAGTACACGTATGTAAAACAAACATTCTGCACAAAATATTACTATTTTAATAACTCCAAAGTTTACACTTTCGTGAAATCTAATAACACTTTCCTAGTAAGTGCAAAGGTCACCGGATGCGATGTCACAGACAGGGGTTGTAAACTAAAACTCATTCGTTATTATTCGTTATGTCAGTAAATTGGAGATATTCCGTCTATCAAACCCAAATTTAACACAAATGGCTATTTAGTGTGAATAATCGAAGTTCATGTGATATTTGTTTTTCTGTTTTTGACCATTTGTTTATAACTAAGTATACCGAAAGTTGCTAATTGTTAGAAACTATTGACCGTCAGTGTTTTCTCTTCAGCAATGAACATTGATCAAATTATAAAAAGTGATTACATTATGACGAAAATATCAGACTGAGGTACCACGTAAAGTGTCTAAACTCAACAATGGCCGTTGTTTGTGCCTGCGGGCCGAGAAACCTGGCAAATACAGTTTTAATTCCCGTATTTTTTTCGTTTTAAAATACATAAACTACTTAAAGTCTATATATTTAGAAATTTGGACATTCAGGCATTCTTTACATAATTCAAATGACACGGAAATCTACTTAGGAAAGAATTATTGCCAGACTTATTTGGGGGTGGCATGACGCTTCTGGGTTCGACACAGCATTGAGACGATTAATGACCTTCAGCATGGAAATACTGTTTGCTTTTCGGAGACGTATGAGCATAACAATACTTACAATTTGAGTCCGACTTTACTTATTGGTCCGCGAAGATCCTGTTTTGAAATTGGTCTTCAGCAACCCATGTTCCTTGTAAGAGGCGATTAACGGGATCGGGTGGTCAGGCTTGCTGACTTGGTTGACATGTCATCGTATCCTTACTGTGTAAATCCATGCTTATGATGTTGATCACTGGATTGTCTGGTCCAGACTGGATTATTTACAGCCCACGGCCATATAGCTGGAATATTGCTGAGTGCGGCGTTAAACAACAAACAAACAAATGAAAGAGGACATGATGAGACAGTTTCCAATTAAATGTTACAATTGTGTAACCGTTTGCCTGCATTATGCTTTGGATTGCTAAGTGTTCACATTACGGTATTTACATACAGGGCAAAGTTGCAGATTTGCACCTGCCCCAGACCATCTGCAAATGTGTGTGGTGTAAATATACACACGTGAGTAAACGCGTTCACACAACAGCTATACACACACACATGTAAATCGGGTCCTTCGTTATGGTATCTGGTGATGACTGGCGTGGTGCCGTCATGGTGTAATTTGGGCCTGTGTTATGTTATCTGGTGATTACTGGTGCGGTGGGTCATGGTGTAATCGGGTCCTACATTATGTTACCTGGTGATGACTGGCGCGGTGGGGTCATGGTTTCATCGGGTCCAACGTTATGGTATCTGGTGATGACTAGCGAGGTGGGGTCATGGTGTAATGGGGTCCTACGTTTTGTTATCTGGTGATGAGTGAGTGAGTTTAGTTTTACTCGACAATCCAGTGATCAACAGCATCGATCTGTGCAATTGGGAACCGATGACATGTGTCAACCAAGCCAGCGAGCCTGACCACCCGATCCCGTTAGTCGCCTCTTACGACAAGCGTGGGTTACTGAAGGCACATTCTAACCCGGACCTTCACGGGTCTTATCTGGTGATGACTGGCGTGATGAGGTCATGGTGTAATCAGCCCACCATCAATCGAGATCAAGGATATTTCATTCCATCTGCTTATGATGCACTCCTCCACCAAATCCAATCAGCTGTATAAACATATCCTCCTTGTTAAACCACCCCCTTTCATTTGTACATCTCTGGCTTCTTGAGAACAAAACAAGTCAAAATTTACTCTTGCAATGGAAATTCCATTGTTTTATACCTATTTATAATAAAAACTATTACCCTGAATATGGAATATATCCAGTTATGAATATTGTTCCCCCGCAACCCATGCTTTGCAGCAGGAGGAGAGTCAATGGAGCCGTTTGTCAGGCTCAGTGATGTAGTTGCTTGTAGTTCAAACTGTGTGGACCGATGGCCATTCATGTTATCAACAAGACAAGTACAACTGAATAAATTTCGGAATATTTTATATTATGTAAATCAATTTCCAGTCTCTTAAAATGTTCCTCTGGTACAGCTCACTGAAATATTCTTTTGCAGAAGATTGTCACTCTTGCATCTTTTCACTACTGCTGCAACAAGTGCCACGGAGAATCTGTGCATGTAGAAGTCCTCTGACTCGGGCTCATACATGTGCCTTGTT
Source organism: Haliotis rubra (assembly GCF_003918875.1). Taxonomy (NCBI): domain Eukaryota; kingdom Metazoa; phylum Mollusca; class Gastropoda; order Lepetellida; family Haliotidae; genus Haliotis; species Haliotis rubra. The sequence continues at coordinate 514,986 of NW_025767441.1, forward strand.
TTCGAACCCCGGTAATGGTGCATCGTAGCCACGTCCTCCTCAACTACCAGAGTCTGGTAGCCTGGTTTATACACCTCCACATAGTGAATAAACATTTCTTCAACTACATCAGGTATTACCAGGCTTTTGGGACAAATCCCCTTAGCGCTTGTCTTCATTCTTTTAGTGTACAGTAAGGGGTGTATGTCATACATCTCAGCGAGACGTTTGGAGGGGAAGTCTTTTGTCGTCTTATTTTTGAAGACCGGGAAGTAGACGTTCTTGAAGAGAAGAGCACCAGTTCGCTTGTCGCCCGATGTTTTATTGAGAAGGTCATCTGCAAGATGGACAAGGTCTCCGTGCTTCCTTGGAACAATGATCTCATCAACATCATAGAATAGGACATATTTTGCAGACTTCATCTGAGACAAAAGACATTCGTGATATGTACCTAATTGTGTCCAGTGAGAAGTTGATTTTATGTGCCTCTCGATTGGGCTTCCGGGAAGGTTGAAGCTAAAATTTCTAATTTCTACAATACCCTCGGCCTCATATTTCTGGAGCATGTTAACAACATCTTGCGTCTGACTGTCAAGGTAGAAGACAAATTTGTCCACTCCAAACATTCGGTTGAGTTCAATATTCCAAACAAGTTGTGGCACATTATTGTAGTTGTGTTCAAAAGCTTTGATACATCGGGTCAGTGAGTTCTTCTGCTGCTTGGGACGCCACACTGTGATGTTGTTTCTTGGAGATATGTTTCCCTGCTGATGAACCGAGAGGAAGGATGGTCTGCCAAGAACCTTTGGTACAGGACAAATCACATAGCCATTTCGGTATCTGAAACATAGAGCACACAGGACTCTATACATGATTGAATTCTCCGCAAAGACATAGAATAGATGAATAGAAGTGCAGTCATTTCTAAACCTGTTTGAATATCTAGAAGAACCCACAACAAGAAAAAAAACCACAAGAATATTGCTCGACATTAAGGAAGCCTTCACTGCTTGAAAAGTTAAGAGATCACTCCCGTCATACATTCTGAATATTCAGAGATCTAAATATGCACCAGACGAGTTACATTCATGCCGTAATATTTGTATTAAGGTTTAGAATTGTTGAATCCTATGATTTTTATGCCAGATGATAGGGATTCATGCTCATCGAATGGCTTGTTTCCATGTTTTTTGGTGATGCTGAAGTATAAAAAATAAATTATTTTTTTAATAAATAAAGTAGTGTACCGTAATTTCTCAATATGAAAAAATAAGTGATACAAATAGCAGGATTATTTACACTTATAAGAATAAGATGAAAAGGGATCGAAATCAATCATAAATGTACAACATCAGTTCGTACGGCCTATGATACACTCAACACAACATATACACACATGCGTAAATTATATTTTATCACAACATCAATATTGATCTTTATGTGAATATTAATACGAGAATACCAGGTGGACAACAAGCTTTATATACGTTTTGTTTCTTTCAAACATTTGGTGTATTGTTTCGTTGGAACATTTGGTGTAGCAGCGCGGCGGTTAACAAACCTACCATGCCGCTTAAAGAATACGATCTGGTCGACACGGGATAGCTGCCGGAATGCACTAGTGTCTGAGGACGAATGTAATTTTTCGAAAGGTTTAAATCTAAACATGAACAAAACTAAGTATGTTTCGTTTGAACAAGAGATTAAATTACTGTAAACTTACAAATGGAAGAAAATAAGTCCTATGGTCATGTTTGAATAACAGTCAGTCTGTTTTATACATGAACACAAAAATGACAGTCGTGTTATAATGATCGTGTTATTAGACGTGTTTGACATAGTTTAAAAGCTCGTGCTTTGTTTCTGAATATTTAATCAATTGTATCGACAATTTAATGTAGTGAGTATGAAATTGTCTATTTCAAGATTTATCTCAATATTTTGTGCAGATAGATTGTTGAAGAAACTGGACCGAATGTTACAAGTCTGTCTAAAACCACTGACTGTTTTGAGATATTGTTCGGGAATATAGTTTCAATGACAATTAATAGACTGACATTTGTATTATATTCTGATGATACGATTTAAAGCCAATATATTACCTAGTTGGGAATATTATATAGATTGTCTATAACTTTCTGATATAAGCCTTTTATCAACAGCAAATTGATAGTGATAGCGACAGGGTTTCATAAAACACCAGGGCTGTGAAGGGGTCTAAAGATAAAGCGTGCGACTGTACTAGTCACAGTTGGGAAATTATAAACATAGAATCAGTTATAATTATGTAATAACTCCAATATCAAAAATAGACTTCACAGAGTTCCCGGGTTTTCGGCGGAACGAACGGACACCTTTAATCACTAAGCTACCCTACGTCCTCCCCTAAAACAAACAGTGTAACACAAGTATAGTTTGAAAAAAAGTTGAAATGCTGACTTTTCGTCTCTAGTAGGAAACCTTCAGCATGTTTACCCATGTGATGAATGGAACCCTGGACTTTACTTCAAGACCACCCTACAAAGTATAGAAAGGAAACACAAAGTATTATTTGGGGAGTAAAACTGTCTTGTATCAGAACATTTTGCTCTTGAGGTTTCATTTCACAAATCAGGGTGGCTGTATTTTGCAATATCGCTAATCCACATTCCATACTATTACTTCGTGTAATTCCTACCAATAAAACTCTTTCTAGCTGAGATCAATTTGTGGAATTTTTCCAGTGATATAAAAAACGCCTTTGCAGCTTGCTTCTTTCTGCTGTGTGTCAAGTTAGGGTTACTTGCAATTCCTAAATTGCTCTGCCTTGCCTTAAAAGGTTCCTAGACCGCCTCCGTGGTATAGTGGTTAGAGCGTCCGTCCGGAGAGCGGAAGGTCGCGGGTTCGATCCCCGACCGCGTCATACCAAAAGACGTTAAACTTAGGTCTGGCGCTCGGCATTAATGGGTACAACAAGGACTGGTCGGCTCAGTGTATATGCTGATGCTCGCTTTGGTTTTGTATTGTTCCTGCTTGCATGGTATCTCAGTGGGCTCAGATTCAGTCTGGGCTAGTACAAGCAGCAGCACATACACATACACACGCATGCACGTCGTCATATGAGCGAAATATTCCCAAGCACGACGTTAAACACAATTTCACCTCACCTCACCTAAAAGGTTCCTTGGCAAGAACTATTGCATGAGACGAATCACTGGAAACTAGGTGCCTCAGTGTATATGCTGATGCTCGCTTTGGTTTTGTATTGTTTCTGTTGCTCATCTCAGATTCAAACATCTACGTGATGTGTGTTATTAATGCACTTATTTTGCAAAGAGTACTTTGCGTGATTCCAATACAAGTGAGTAAATATTGATTTACACCGTTTTTTAGAAATATTCTAGCAATATCACGTCGGGGACACCAGATGTTCAATACGAATGTTTATAAACACATTGCAAGACATATAGCGTGTTTACACAACAAACAACACATTCAATATTCTGAGCATGTGGTGGTGTGTGATCGTGCGGGGAGATTAACGAATGAAACGCACACGCTTTGTTTTGGACTGACTGACTGACTGAGTTTGGTTTTACGCCGCTTTTAGCAATATTCCAGCAACATCACGACGGGGGACACCAGAAATTGTTTCTGGAAATTACAACTAGGAACAACGTTATAAGTCGCTAAGATTTTTCAAAACACATTCATCTCGCTTTACAACGCCGGGATAAAAGTAAACGCCACATTTAAAATATTCTCACAAACATGTACATACCGGTCTTGTAGAAGGCTTGGTATCGCTTCAGCAAAATTGTATTTTGCAAAACCAATCACGTGAGAAAAGATTCCGTTGGGATACTCCAAGATGCAGGAATAGTAATTCTTCAGATCTCCAGGTATCATGGCAATGACACGAACAACTGGAATTTCATCTCTGTCGTCATAGTAACCAGAATATACAAACGTGACATTGTCACTGACCCATTGGAACCCCCCAAAACGCCTGTCAGCTTCATCCTTCTTTCCAACTTCATGTGTGTTTACTTCGGTCTTTTTAGGACCATATTTGGGTTCAGGCACATTCTTCTTTGCCCCTTCCGGTGGATTTAAAGGTCCCTTTGAACGTTCACTAATGCTGTTTCTGTCAACATCGTCCACTGCGATGCTGTGGTACGAAATACCCTGACGTAAGTCTGCATCTCGTTTCTGAAACTCTGACAAAGATCCATGAAATTTACGTGGCAAAAGATATTCATTTTGCAATAGGATAGGTATATATAGAAGGACTCCTATCAAAATGATGAAAGAAAATATATAAGTCATTTTCACAAAACGCAGAGCCATAACTCCGATATCTGGCTCTCTTCAACATCGATGAAAGTGGAAAAGGCTGTGAGCGTATATTATGACGGGTAGGTATATGGAGAAAGGAATCCCAGCTTGTGCCAGTCATAGGCGTGTCTCTTACAGCACGTCACGCAAGAGAATACATACCATACAATTCCAAATGTAAGTCCGCTGCTAGCAAACAGTTTATACATTATTAACCATTGCATTCAAACAACGAATACCGAGCCTGCGACCAACGTTTCCAAATCCGTGAGTGTGCTTGTAATTAGGATATTGATGTTTCTGAATATTCTGTTTGGATGAATATTCGTAAACTGTACAAAAGAATTTGCCTCAGAAAAAAGCTTGAGGAAATCCTTATGCTTCTCTCACAGAACTGGGCTTCTTAGTGACCCAGACAAATATACACATAGAAAAAATATAGCCACACCCCATAATTTTCATAGTATCAAAATATTTTAAACAGGAACAGAGAAAACTGACACGTGACTAGGGCCAAAACGTTACATACTACACGGAAGAGCGTTTTAGATACTTTATGACTGAAATATTGAAATTGATCTAGTGGAAATCATTGGAATTAAACGGGCACACAGACTATCAGTCAAATTAGGAACTCGACCAATTATTGCCAAGTTTACATCATTTAAATATAGAAACGCCATCTATCTGTCAGGTAAGTCATTGCTAAAGAGGAACACTCAATTCAAAGTGAGAGAGGACTTTACTGAGAGGACACAGTGGACCAGATCCATATTATTTCCTTTTATGAAGAAGGCCTGGGATGAGAAAGAAATTACATATATAAACTATGAAAACGTTATCATCAATGGTGATAAATACGCTTAGACATTGCAATGTAAATGTATAGTGCACTTTTAAGTGGATACAATTGTCATTAGTAGACAGGAATTGTTTAAATGCTACAGTAGGTGACTTGGAGAGGGAACAGTCAGGAATATATTGTTTACGTAAATCTATGTAAGATGGACAGACAAATAAAAATTGAACTTCGTTTTCAATAGATACTTTACACAATGGACAAGTTCTTATATAACTGTTGATGGACATACGTCTTTCTTCATTAATCATTAAGTTTGATAGGCCTAGTCTAAGACAATGTACCAGGACAATCGGGACACAACACCAAAGGAGTACAAGTGGACATAAGATGGGGTCCTAAATCTCAGATTGAGAATGTCAATGGCCATTTCGTACATACCACAGTTAAACTCACACATTTTGCACACGGAATGTACATGGCCTGTTGTCTGATTTTATCTGTCTCAAATATTTTGTCTTGGAAACCTCAGAAGAAATAAGCTCCAATATTTTTTTATCTGAGGTTTTGTTCTCAGTTTTTAGTCTGATAATAGGTTTTTCCTCATGATCTGCGTGTAAGACATGGGGTAAAATTTGTAATTGTATTTGAATGTAATTAATTACAAAAAAATCTATGTAATTGCAAATTTGTACAAAATGAATTTGTAAAATTTAATTAATTAATATTTCAATGCTTCTTCTTATAATCAATGCATCAGGCAACCTTTGCAATTGTTTTATAGATGCTTGATATACCAAGCAGGTGTTAAGTTAAAGAGATTTGAATATCTAGCCTTTGTAACTATCACTATTTGCGTAGGGAATCAGTAACTGACTGAATGTAGGTTAGTATTTGATATTTAACTGTACTATTAGTCAAGTTCCTATCAAAATGGCCTATTTCTCATAGGATAGGATATTCAAATTCTTACTGAACTCTAGTCCTATTTTTATAATCATGAAATGTAATAAGCAATAAATATAAGTTGACAAATCCGTTAGTATGTTAATGTGGATTATGTCAGATACAGTATACCTAAGGTAACAGTGGTGGACAAAGTGTTTTTTGCAACAAGTGATGATAGAGGTGTGTATTTCATAATAAGCCCAAAGAAGCCAAAAAAACAAATCTGATCCGTGTATCCCCACTGGGAAAATGGTGTGTTGTTTTTCAGATTATGTTGGATTATAGCCATCCCGAACGTTCAACAACATATAATATCTTTGATAAAAATGGCATTGATATTTAAACAAATTATTGGAGATAACTTATTGGAGATGGGGAAGAAATTAAACTTTTATTTAATGAAGACTTTATGCCCTTAATAGAAATCTAAATGATTTCATCCAAGATGACAGTGCTGATTATTATCTGCTCTTACCAGAAGATTGTACGTCCGATTCATTCAACCGCTCACGTCATACATGTGATGCAACTGTGAACAAACATGGTTTGTCTGTTAGACATCCGTAAACCTTTAGGAAAATGTATATTGCCAATGAACGAATACAAAGCGATGTCCCAAGTAGTTGGAATTTTATTTCCCCATTCTGGAACAAGTGTTGTTGAATTATTGATCTTGAGGTATATCTTCGAACTGAAAAGTGTCAACATTACTTTCTCCGATACCAGGATACAGCTTTAAAACAAGTTGCACTGCAGATTAACTGCACTTACTTCAGTCCAAGAAGATGATTGAAGATTTTCAGGATGCTTTTCTTTTTCTCTTTTTTTCTTATCAGTGGATGCCACTCTATCCGTCGGAAAGTTAAGTGACATAATTGAATTTTGTGCGTGTAATTAAGAAGGAATAACTGTGATAACTGTACACACTCTCCTGTTACTGATGATCTGTTATTAGGAACAATTACGTCACAAGAAATAGTAGATGTTATAACGGGCCTGAAAAATTGTAAATCACCTGGATAAGATTGACTACACGTTGAAGCCCTCACAATATCTGAAACCACTATAACTATATATTTATTGCCGCTTTTAAATAACATTTTGAACTCAGGAACTTTCCCAGATTCGTGGAACATAGGAATGATCCTTACTATCTCTTAATCTGGAAATAGTAGAGATCCAAATAACTATCGAGGAATATCTTTATTGAAAATAATTGGAAATGTTTTCACAGTTATAATAAAAAAACATGAAGCTGAAGCGGGATTCCGCACCGACAATACAACTGTCGAAATCATATTTACTCTCCAAGCACTGATAACTAAATATCTGATGAAACATAAAGGACGATTCTACTGTGCTTTTGTAGACTTCCAAAAGGTGTTGTATTTTCCTTTTAAGAAAGGGTGACATGGAAAGATTTATCATATTTTAGAAAGTCTCTACGTAAAGGTTAAAGCATGCGTTAAAACCGACCAAGGTAAGACGGAATGTTTCTTAACTTCGTCAGGTGTTAGACAAGGGTGTGTATTGAGCCCAGTAATCCTCACCTTTTTATATCATCGAAGTAGTTACTGATATTTATACATGTTGCAAACACGGTATTTGTTAGACGAAATATTGACGATATTACGATGCTTCTCTTTGCAGATGATGTTAACATGTTCTCATGTACGGTTGTAAGATTGTAACAACAGTCAGATGTACTAGTACTACAAGGATTCTGCGGATGTTGGGGCTTAAAGTTCACTTAAATAAGAGAATTGTTTTCAGAAATGGCGGTGGGTTAAGACAAACTGAAAAATAGTTTTATGCTAACTCACGACTGGAATGTGTTACTTGTTATAAATATTTGTTGTGGTCAATGGCTTGTAATTAAAAACTTGGCTACACAGGCATCTAAGACAGGAGGTGTCATATATATATATATATGTGTGTGTTTAAAAGAAATAGCTTTATCTCTTGACCAATTGCTTGTACTGTTTCTGTTTGTACAATAACCCTGATAATATTGTACGGTACAGAAATGTGGGGAGGTAAATAGTATGAATGTATTGACAAAGTTACAAACGTCTTATTTTAAGAAATTTCTTACTGTTGGAAAATATGCGTCTAATAAGTAATGCTTGGTGAAGTTGGTAGATGTAATATGTTTGTAGCCAGTAGAATAAGAATGGTAAAATGTTGGATCAAGTTTATAAGAATGAATTCCTCCCGTTATCCACGACATACATGGGTGTCAGATGTAAGAATGTGGTCATTTAACTCTGGATTTTCTATTGTATGGATATCTCAAGTTGTGGGCAATGAATCTGTTTTATTGTTCAAATGAAAAGTAGACAGACTGATGTGTATAAAAAAGAATGGCATAACTCAATATCCACTTCAAAATACTTATTTAATTATTCTAATGTTTTTCTTCATGTTTTGGAGATTGGACATAAATGAAAGTATGTTCATGAGTATCATGACAAAAATTCAAATCATTTTCACTCAATTCGGCTAATTTAGAGCGTTATAAAGACAGTTTGGCAACCTCATGTTGCTACGGTAGAACAGTGTTAAAGAGCAGAAAGAGTCTTGCACAGCAACACCACCTATTTCAACATAGACATATTAAGCGGTTATGGGTTAGGTTTCAGAAAAAGAAAGATGGCGGATTGATTTTTCATTCAATTTTCCAAATCAGCATCTATGAATGGTCTTTTTTACACTATAAGTACTTATTTCACCATGGTATGTTTAAGGGAAATTTAACTTATTAATAAATTTGATGTACATGGTGGGATCGTATATTGGTATTGTATAACAATTCACTGAGATTGTTTGTGGCTTTGCCCTGGGCGGAGGTTGAAGTACTGTTAAATTATTCTGCCCCAGAGAGGGTATCGTAAGACCGTTCTTTCAAAGAATGTTATTCCTACCACAGTTTTAATCGCAGTATATTTGTGGATTTCAATCGTTGGATACACTTGCATGCACTCACCAGCAACTAGAAGGATGGTGTAAATCTGTGTGTTGAATCGTGCAGGAAGCAGAATTATTATACGTCCCCACGGTCCCCATTATCCGCGTTTACTACATGCACATGTTGCTGCGGAAATAACACGGGTTTCCATGGGTGTAATAAAACAAATACTGTGAGTAGGTACTGATGCTATGCGCCTCGTCACCAGGGTAACAAGTACCCCTTTACGTCTGTAGTTGTTGGCATCCTATTCACAGTGCGAAACAAACAGCTCACAAAGAACTTAATGCATAATATTGAGCATTGTATAAAAACAAAACACTGATATCTCAATGCATTGAATGCATAATGAAAAATGAATGATCCTTATGCAGTTAAAACGTAACATTATCTTTAACATCTGCTAATTAAGACATGAACTGACTTTGAAACATTCATTCAACTAGCAAGGGGTCCATTGGCTACTTCCTACGGAAGCAAACACATCTTCGCAAACTGCATCTGCTGAATCAGGTGGAACACAGGAAGGAGGATGGGCTTCGTCATCTGGGACGACTCACAATAGACGCAGACATGACGTCCTTCACAGATATGATGTACATCGTCGTGTTGTTTCTTCTTGTTGAATACTTGAAGGTAACAGGTAAGCAGTTCCTGTTTTTTTAGTCAAGTTGAATAGTGTAACGATAATCAGAAATTAACGGTTTTATCAGCAAGAATGGTTTATTGATAACAGATACATCCAGTCCAACTGTAGAGATCTAACTAGGTAATTGGATACTATCGTTATAAATGTAAAGGGTACACATAAGGAACAGTCACCGAAATAATTATGGAAAAGAAAAAGACAAAACTTTCCTTAATCATAAGATAGAGCCCCTTGGACGATTTGGAGTGAGTGAGTGACTTTAGTTTTACGCCGCACTCAGCAATGTTCCAGCTATATGGCGGCGGTCTGTAAATAATCGAGTCTGGGACCAGACAGTTCAGTGACCAACATCATGAGCATCGATCTACGCAAGTGGGAACCGATGACATGTGTCAACCAAGGAAGCGAGCCTGACCACCCGATCCGGTTAGTCACCTCTTACATGGGTTACTGAAGATCAATTCTAGTCCGGATCTTCATGCTTGGGCGATTTAGACTATACCACAAGCACTTCATTAAGGAGTACTATCAAATAATGAAAACAATGGTTCGTGTATAGATGTTCGCGTATGGCAATATACTTCCCTGCGTTAGGCAACAAATACTCGTTTGAAGCTTGTGTAAGTGGCGAGTGCTGCCAGAAAGGAAGAACAAGCTTACCCTTTTCGCGAACAATTTGGATTGTCAGTATACTTTACGCTCAAAGGTTTTGCTTCAAGAGATAACTGATAATTAATAATGTTTAGCTTTGACCATTTCATCCCGAATTCCAAAGCCAAAATTACATCCTCAGCTTGAAAGACACTAACTTGAATGAAATGGTGTTCCTATAAAACATGAACTGTATTTATGGTTCCTGAAATTAAAAATACAACTAGGGACAATTTGGAATATCAATTGTCGTCTAAAGTAATTTCATAATTATATTAACGGTATTTAAAGTTCGATCTTTTCCTGCAATCTAAATAGACTATACCATCTGATTAGGAAATTAGGTGCTTCAAGTACTGGTGCCCCATGCCACGGCACAATGAATCTCAGATTCACCCTTGCCTGTTAGTTGCTTCAGTTTACTTTACCGATTTTTCTTCCTACGTCGAATGGTAGTCCGGTAGCCGCGAATTCCAGCACAAGATGCGATATGATGATTATTGCGTTTGGGCAGCCTCGTAGTAGCTGTTGAATTATAGCACTTCAATCGGGAAATGCCGATTCGCAATTGTGTTTGGGCAATTTTAAACTTGAGAGTGGCTTTAGTAAGGCATGTCCCCATAAACAACGTAGTCTACCAACAGAAACACACACACACACACACACACACACACACACACACACACACCGCCCTAATCCCTCAATATATGCAAATAACTCTAGGCTTTATTCGACCCGTGAAGATCCGGGGTAGAATAGGTCTTCAACAACCCATGTGCTTGCCATAAAAGGCGACTATCTTGTCGTAGAGGCGACTAACGGGATCGAATAGTTTCGCTGACTTGGTTGACCCATGTCATCGGTTCCCAATTGCGCAGATCGATGCTCATGCTGTTGATCACTGGATTGTCTGGTCCAGACTCGATTGACAGACCGCCGCCATATAGCTGGAATATTGCTGAGTGCGGCGTAAAACTAAACTCACTCACTCCACTCACTCACACACAACCAGTGGCATATGGCATATCGTACGTACTGGCGATTTCGTTATTTCATTGACATCCCCCAAAACACTGTTTCTGTCACTGATGGCCGTATAATTACACATATGAAATTTTTATGGATGAAGAATTAATGTTGCAATCCATAAAACGTTTAATTTCTTCAAGGCCTATTTCAGCGAATGTCATCATCTAATAAAGACATTCGATATCACAAGATAACGGCATCTAAAATAGTGACACAATCACTCCACGTTATTGTGCTCATACAATTTGGGACTGTTGTCACTCCTAATGCCGAAAAGTAAGGTATAATAATTCTTAATAGTTTCGGGCAATATTTTGGAGAAACATTCATCATGGCCCGAAGACACACCTTTGAAACTCTAAACACAGCTATTACAGCTGATACATATTCACTGAGCTAAATATATTGTTGATGATCTATCCACTTCATGAATCCAAATGTCACAGGCCCTTTAAAAATATGGGATTAAGGGAAAGAGTGTGTGAATGGGTGAGTGAATCTGGTTTGAGGTCTTTCCAGCAACATGACCAAAGCTTGGCTTCACACGTACCCATTCAGGAAGTGGTATTCGGGTGATATTTGTGATATTCAAACACATATGAATACACTGCCTGCAGCAATTGAATACTTTTAGCTTATCACATCTCCACCAATAGAAACTGAAGCGAAATGTAGCCATGTAATTTCGTATAATTACCTATTATGATTTACAGAGTCCGTTCAGACAAATATAGCTCAGGGGAAACCGGCCAGCCAGTCCAGCGTAGCCTACAATGGTCACCCATTCTTTGCTGTTGATGGTGTAACAGGAGGTAATCTCCATAGAGACGGTTGTGTGCATACACCTCATGGCAAGTCCTGGTGGATGGCCGACCTTCTTCACGTCTACAATATATCTACGATCACTATTTTCAGGAGAACAGATTATTTGGGAGGTACGTTCTGCATATTCGCATACAGTGCAGTTGTAGAACCCTTGGCATTTGTAGAATTTAGTATTGAAACATAAATGTAAACCAATCAACAAAACCATTATAACATCATAAGAAATACCTGCCTGCCATATCATAAGGTGTGGGTGATTTACTCTTGAATAATGACGAGATCAGGTGTTCTGTTCACAAACACACGATCAACTGTTCATCTGAAGAACCCGCCTTTAACGCTATTTGAGTGAAAGTCATTTTATGAGCCAATTAGAAAAATGGGTCAACCAGAAATCCGATTTATCCATTGAACTTAATAAGAAAGATATACTTCAGGGCTGTCTTCTACTCAATTTTGGGCCAAACTTTTTTTTAATAATCGTATGCAAACAATTTATTTTAAAAAGTATGTCATAAAAAAACTAATAAACTTTAAAAATGATTCAAGAGGAACTAGCTTTTATTACTTCATGAAATACACAGCAAATATGTACTGTCATCTTAACCAATTTACTAAATTTTGGTCAACTTGTCACCTTTTGTTTATATACATGTGGACAGTTTTGATTATATATAAATATGCAACTGTGTATAAACAAAAATAAAGAAGTTATTTTACAAAATGAGCTGCTTCTTTTACTGCTATATCATATAAGTGATCAGTCAAATTGATTTGAATATTATTACTGAACCACATTAGATCACTGAATGTTCTTGAGCATCTAGATGTAACAACTAAAGGTATTCCAGTACTAATCAAGAAGGAGGTGTGCGTAATGTTGGCAACTGAGTCTATGTTAAGACAATTCTGGTGTAACTTCAGCATTATTGCAACTGAACCATGCACTCCTGACAGCCCACAACATTAATATGACATTCTAGGTGCACCAGATCTTCTGAAGGTAGAGGGCTTTCTTGGGCATCCTACCCTCTGTCCCGCATCCTCAACCAGATGGGCAGTTTCACAGGAACATCCAAGACTGTTACGTGTGACCAGAAGATCATGGCCAGATATGTGAAAGGGTCCTCCGATATCATCATGATGATGTGCGAGGTACAAGTGTTTGGAGGAGGTAAGGTCTTTATCCATGGACACGAATCGTACTACATTCAGACATTTACTATGCACGCACGCCTCTTGGGATAAATTTTCAAAAATTAGTTCAATGATAGAGAATAACAGGAAGTGGTATTTGATGCGGACATTTTGTTTTATAAAATGGATTAAAGGGATTGAGCAGTACCCATCCTTATGCATGCAATTTGGGGGCCACACATTGAAATGTATTCAGATATACAAATAGATCTCAGTAACTCGTGTTTTTGTTTTATGTCATGATGATATCGTGTTCTCGTATCCCCAAAACTTAGGATCGCGCTTATGTGTCAGCCACTGGCTTGTCATATAAAGACTAGATGATTTACAGACCGCAGTGACATAGCAGGAATGGTGCCGACTATGATGTTGAAACATTATTAATTCATTCACTTCAGTTAGGTTCATAACATTGCATCTTATTTCGAGGGGATTTCCATGCTACATGTTGGTACTTGAGAATTGTCAAGTTAAAACAATACGTTAACATAGAAATCTGTGCAAACCAACAAGCAACAAAGAAATATTTTCCAGTAAATGTTGTATGGTAAGAATAACAAACTACACAAATGAAGACAAATTGGTGCAAAGTAATTACAATAACAAAACACAATAGAGAAGCCATAAAACGTCAGTGACATACAATTGCCATGACAATACGACATAAAATAGTGGTGGTACTTGTAGTATTGTCAGTGATAATAACATTCACCAAGCTGGCTCCTAAACAGGCCAAGGATCTATGTCGAATGTGAAAATAATGGTCAGCATGTTATGTGATAAGATTGAGGCCCAATCTTGTCCATTATATATACATAGTATAAATCCCTGTTGCCTGTTATTTGTTTGTCTCGTTCACACTTCTTTATTCACGAGCTATCATGATATATCCAGAATATCGAGACCTAAACAAACACCCTGCGCTCATTCTTTCAAAGTTATTTACAGGTACGTGCTTGAATACTGAGGTGCAAATCCAAAATGGTCGGAAGCGAGATAGTCCTTCACCCATGCAAAGCAGTTTGGCTTCGAGTCGCATGGAGTGCAGCAACATCTGTTACAGACAGAACTGTACGTTCTTCAACTACAACAGAGTGACTGGGGAATGCCAGACAGGAAGTGGCCTGGCAACTTCCGCTTCATCCTACGCTGTTGACTGGGACTTGGGCACAATCTGTTGAAGGGGGGTTTGTCTCCGAGGAAAACTATGTGGTTTTCCACCTATCAAATCGTCTCATGGTGGTAATCGAAATCATAGAATTTTTTGATGTCATATGTACAACTCTGTTTGACGATTGATTGTGACATGGAAACTATTCCACGATGACGTTCATAACTGGAAGAAAATGAGAAATGATTTTCAGAGAAATGTGTTGTTCGGTCAAACATTTATCACTAACATTTGTAGCATCCATATTTAGACACAGATTTCCACCACAATAACGAAGTTGATCATCCATAAAGGCTTGTCATTCCTAATTTAAGATCACTATAGCATTTATGTCCTGTCATTTTAATGATATGGAGTATTTCTTCATAGTCCTGTACATGCTTCCTCGGTTTGTAAGCATATTTGTGCGCGTGCAAATCTGGTTGCGGGAATATCTAAAACAGTTAACGTTGTTATCAGTATTTGTCATAACATTTTCCATTGGGAAGAATAATCTGACCATTTTGTAAAATTCTGTTCAATGGCTTTATCCGAATCTCAAATGCATTTTGATATGCAGCGCTAACGTACTTCAGTTGGAATTGTTTTGTGTTCAATATTCCTGCATCTCTGCTTGCAGTGTTACATGTTGCCTCCCTGGTAATTAGAAGAATGTTGTATACTGATGTTGATATATGCACACAACACATCCTGTAATGTGTTGCTATTGTGAACAGACACTCCTTCGCTTCCGGTTACTTATTTCATGTTCATTGTCACTGTAGTCTTCGCATGTAAAATATTATTGTGCGCTTGTTATCAATGGTAAACTGATGGCATACAGATGTCAAAATAAATGTGTTGAACGTCGTTCAAAATTCATGTTGTCTTTTGTAACCAGTAACATCGTGTCTGACTGTCTGGCAACCTATGGTTGCTACGGTGTAACAGTGTCATCCTTAGAAGCAATGGTCCATTAAAGAGCAGAAAACATTCGTGCACAGCAACAACAGCTATTCAACATGGACATATAAGGCGGTTATGCGTTACGTTTACAAAACCCGAAAGATAGCAGATGAACATGAGATCGCGAAACATTCGTCACCACTCGTCCCTTTCCGTAACCCCAAAGAGTGAGTGAGTGAGTTTAGTTTTACGCCGCACTCAGCAATATTTCAGCTATATTGCGGTGGGCTGTAAATAATCAAGTCTGGACCAGACAATCCAGTGATCAACAGCATGGGAACCGATGACATGTGTCAACTAAGCCAGTGAGCCTGACCACACGATCCCGTTAGTCGCCTCTTACGACAAGCATGGGTTACTGAAGGTTCATTCTAACCTGGACCTTCACGGGTCGTAACCTCCAAGAAGACTCCTCCTCGATGGATGTTATGTGCGAAAATACGACAAACCAATCACAAAACGATCGTAATGATTGCGGTACTTTGATAAAAATTATCCTGACTTCTTAAATCGTTTATGGCATGTGATTGTTTATAAAATCATGAAAAAAATATTTATCATCATTTTGGAAGTACGAACAACATAGCTAATAGAATACTGTTGCCTTTAGGTGAAGTTTTGTTTGTTTGTGTGTTTGTTTACATAACGGCTCTTATGCCCCCAGTTGTGCCTATTTCTGAGAGCTTGTGGGCTTGTTTTGATGATTGTACGTCCGCTTCCTACATTAGGAATTTTACTATTATAAATTGTCACGAGTATTAAAACAATATATAGTTTTATGCTCTTAAACAAATGTAGGAACTTTATTTTAATTTTCGATTGAAAATATTGGGAGATATATCGAGTCGATCAATGTTGATATGATAATAATGAGTGTTTTGAGAGTGCATCACCACTTCCACTTCCTTATATAGGGCGGCGGGGTAGCCTAATGGTTAAAGCGTTTGCTCGTCACGCTGAAGACCCGGGTTCGATTTCCCACATGGGTACAATGTGTGAAGCCCATTTCTGGTGTCCCCTGTCGTGATATTGCTGAAATATTGTTAAAAGCGGCGTCAAACTCTACTCACTCACTCCACTTCCTTATGACCATAGTTGTTTGTAGAGGAATTGCTCTTGAAAGATGAATGTTGTACTGAAGGCAGGAATGAGAGTCTGAAAAGATGATATATCGTTTATATACAATTAAAAATATATATGGGATATTCCATTTTATGAGCATACCACTAGCCAATGCCAGTGCATATGAGAAAAAGTAATATATATCCATACAGATGAAACACTTCCAAAGGAAATGGAATAAACTGCCACATTTTCATTTAATTTCTCTTCATCATCAGTTTCCTCTTCGGCTTCATCATTTGCATTTTACCGGTGAAGGTCAGGGTTAGAATATTGATCTTCAGTAACCCATGCTTGTCGTAAGAGGCAACTAACTGGATCGGGTGGTCAGGCTCGCTGATTTGGTTGACAACATGTCATCGGTTCCCAATTGCGCAGATCTCTGCTCATGCTGTTGATCACTGGATTGTCTGTTCCAGACTCGATTACTTACAGACCGCCGCCATATAGCTGGAATATTGCTGAGTGCGGCGTAAAACTAAACTCACTCACTCCCTCATTTGCATTTGATCAATCTTGTAAATCCAATATCCCCTACTTTTTTGGAGCAACATGAAGTTAGAAACGGATTGGGGATTGGGGATTGGGGATTCGAATCCCGAATCTGAATATTTTTTTCACATTCAGGATTCGAATCCCGAATCAGAATTTTTTTTCAGATTCGGGATTCGAATCCCAAATCTGATTTTTTTTCATATTCGGGATTATCTTTTGCACATACGGCGTCCTTGTAACTATACTCTTTGCATCTTAATCTCATCTATCCTTGACGTTGCCGTGCACCCTGGAGATAGGGAAGTGCTTCAGGACCTTTAACTGATTGCAGGCATCAACCCTCAATGACGATCAAAGACGGTCAATATTCATTGTTTCACCCCCCTTCTTATGAACCAGGTGCTCGTTGTATACCTGGGTAACTAAACAACTAAACTAATATTTGAACCTAAAATCTGAGATTTCTCAACATTTGGGTTACGGGATTTGAATCCCGAATCTGATTTTTTTTTCGCATTCAGTATATTTGCACATTCGACACTCGGCATTCGGTATTTGAACTCTTATATTTCATCCCCTCTAATGTACTAGGTGCTCGTTGTATACCTGGGTAACTTTATAACATAAACAACCAAACTACTGCAGTTTCCGACATTTGAACCTCAAATCTGAGTTTTCTCAACATTCGGGTTTCGGATTTGAACTCGAATCTGAATATTTTCTCATCATATTCGGGATTCAAATCCCGAATCTGAATTTTTATTCCATATTCGGAATTTGAATCCCGAATCTGAATATCTTTTAAATATTCGGTATTTTTGCACATTCGACACTCGGCATTCGGTATTTGTACTCTTATATTTCACCCCTGCTAATGTACTAGGTGCTCGTTGTATACCTGGGTAACTTAAAACATAAACAACCAAACTACAGTTTCCGACATTTGAACCTCAAATCTGAGTTTTCTCAACTTTCATGTTTCGATTTGAATCCCGAATCTGAATATTTTTCCATATTCAAGATTTGAATCCCGAATCTGAATTTTTTCAGATTCGGTATTTTTGCACATTGGATACTCGGCATTCGGCATTCGTATTTGGTATTTGAACTCTTATTATGCATTTCATTAAAACATTTGGTGAGCGAGTGAGTGAGTTTAGTTTTACGCCGCACTCAGCGATATATGCCAGCTGTATGGCGGCGGTCTGTAAATAATCGAATCTGACCAGACAATCCAGTGATCAACAGCATGAGCATCGATCTTCGCAGTGGGGAACCAATAACATGTGTCAACCAAGCCAGCGAGCCTGACCACCCGATCCAGTTAGTTGCCTCTTACGACAAGCATGGGTTACTGAAGGCCAATTCTAACCCTGACCTTCACGGGTATTAACACATTTGGAATTCGAACTTCAGCGTCCTTTGTAACTATACTCTTTGCACCTTCATCTGTCAAACCTATCAGTCCCCGACGTTGTCGTGCACCCTCGTAGATAGTCGAACGGTCCCAAAGCTCTTCCCTGCTTGTATTGGTGTATAAATGAGCTCTCGTTAGACCGAAGAAAGACCATCAAAGTCAATCATTTGAAACACACCTTTATTGAGGGCAATAATGCATAAATAGCTTTCTGAGATGAAAGGGGAATTAAGCAAGGTTTGTTTGTTTTGTAATTCTGGTAATTGTATTAAACATTCCTACTTACTGATTATGGAGTGTAATTGTAAGACGTTTATCTATTCTACAAGGCCAACTATGGGCTTTGCTGATGAGCAAATTTGAGATTGACTCATTTTAGAACTGAGCTCATTTAGAAGACTCTCAGTTGCAAAAAGCCGAGAGAATGGAGAAAAGAAGCAAAGTTGTTCTTGTCAGAAGTTCAATCCCATATGTGACAGAGGTAGAGCGCAATAGTGAAGTGGTAAGGCGTCAGCCTACCACGCTGAAGGCCCGGGTTCGATTCCCGGTGGAGGCACCTATGTTCGGGTCCTGAGGTGGGCACAGCTGTGTAGTATCCTTGGACATGATATTTCTTAGATCCACATTGTCCCACTTCACCCAGCTGTCAAATGTGAGGTGTACTGGCAATGTGAATGTTTAGTTCACTGCGCCTAACATGCAGCATAGCTGTATGATCCCCAGGGAGTTGAAAGAGTATCGGAAGGTAATATAGTGTCCTATGACCGGGGATAGTAATGTACGTAGCGCCGTGAGCAGGCAATGTGCCTGGATATAAGCGACTATTACTATTACTATTACTATTACTATTAGAGCTGATCACATTAATGACAGTGGCATATACACAACTGCTGTCAAAGCTGGTGTTTTATCTGGAAAATATTCTCGTAATTTCAATTTGATGTGTGCGCCACAGCTCCGTACACCTTAGAGGATATGTCTACTGAAAACTGGTCTCCTTACGCTTAGCAGTCCAGTTTGGGTCAGCCTGTGGTGGACATGGTTTTGTTAAGTGCAATTGTGCTGTCCAGAGTCAAGAGGTGCCAGACAAATAGATGCAAAATGCTACAAGGCTGGTGTAAAATGTAATTCAAGGTGCCACTCATCACTGTCTTGTCAAAATAAAACTGAATTGATGTTCTCCAAACATGTTCATCATACTTTTCCTTATGCACATCATGTACATCTATTATGTTGAATAAAGATATCATTGTAGCAAAGAAAACGTCTCTATCCTGCTTAATACAAAAGTCTAATTTCACATCTTTTGGGGAAATATACCTCAAACTACACAAGTAGTGATTTCAGGAATATGTCTAAAATTCTAGTACGCTTTTCAGTGATAATGTATAATCCTTGCAAAGTTCAGTGATTATGTATACTAAGCAGCAAAAGAAACGTCAGTTTGGAATTTTCCTTCGCAGAAACGGATAACTGTGAACTCATTAAATGTTTTGATTGTATATTATTGACAAACATCTCCAACTTTACCTGGGCAAAGACATTCCTTCCCAAACTCAGAATGGAACCCAGGAAATGGTATCAAAAAACGCAACATGATCTCGGAGATGGTACGGTGTTCTCCATGTTTTCATGCAACTGCAACTGAAACATTCACATTACAACGTCAGCAGGATGCCGCGACTCATGACAGCTCAGAGGAACCAGGCGCTATGAAGACTTGAATCTGGGCCACACTGGACAGGCCGTTGCCAAACACTTCCAGGTCAACGTTCGGACCATTTACAGGCTGCAGCAACGTTTCCGGGCCACCAACACCACAATGATCGCCCCCGTACTGGCAGACCAAGGGTGACCACAAGACGATTAAGACCGCCATGTTGTGCAACAACATGTACAGAATCCTTTCATGCAGGCATCCGAAACAGCACGCCAGACAGGGGAAACACACGGAAGACCAATCAGTACTGATACGCCTTAACAGCGCGAACCTCAATTGCCGTAGACCTTACCCTGGACCTATCCTCACCCCTCGTCATCGGCGTGAACGTCAACAGTTTGCCCAACAACACCAAACTGGCGATACATTTTAGTAAGTCGATGTTTTAAAGATGGCTCATCAGCCTCGACGTAAATACTATCAATAGCAGAGGTTCTGAAAGATCCAAGAGAAAGTCTTAGACCTTTGTGGTGGACAGAATTGAGTAGTTTGAGGTTACTTTTACAGGCCCCACCATATACGATGGAGTCGTAATTAAGTTTTGATCTGACCAGTGATCTATAAGTGAAGGAGGGAAGTTTGGTCTCCTCCCACTTTGAATTTGATACGACTTTCAACAAATCGAGAGCCTAAAGGCATTTTGCTTTGAACCATTTAATATGTGGCAGAAAGGTTAAATGCGAGTCAAAGATGAGACCAAGGAACTTCGCTTCCTTCACAACTATGATGGGTGTGCCATTTAATGATAATTCAGGGTCTTTATTGAGTTTGTATATTCTGCATAAGTGTATACAGTTGGTTTTGGATGTTGTTTAGTTATAATAGCATTTTAACAAAGCATTCTAATCGTACCAAATGATCTATGGTACAGCGATGTTTTCGGAAACCACATTGTATATCTGTAATTAGGTTCTTGATTTCCAGATAGCAAATTAATCTGTTATTAACCATTCGTTCCATGGTTTTACAGACACAGCTTGTGAGAGATATTGGTCTGTAATTTGATGGATCTTTATGAACCCGGTCGGGCTTGGGTATAGGGACTTGGCATTACACCATGAAGGAGGACAATTTCAATAATTTGTCAAGTATCTCTAAAGGTGTGACCAGATATGGTTCAAGCAAGTGTTTCAGTAGCTGATAATGGATATTGTCATCACCCGCTGCAGTGTCATGAGCGTGCTCAAGAGCTGTATGTAGCTCATGCAATGAAAACACTTCATTGTAGTCTCCACCGTTATTTGATTCAAAATTAACTTTCATCTTTTCTTGTTGTCTGTGATATCTCTGAAACTCAGGAATTTGCCTATGCCGAATTTTCGACAATTTCTTTTTGCTATTTTAGATTTGTCAGTGATTAAATTATCACCGTCTCTAAGATAGTGAACAGCAGATTTTGAACCTTTGCTTTTTATTCCCTGCACCATGTTCCATACCATGAATTAATTCTGGAGACTCATTTCCCCGTTTGTTTTGCCGTTTGTTTTGTTTATAGGTACAGCGTGCTTTTGCATTTAGTATTTTATTTTATGACAGAACAGTTAGGTGATGGCGGAAATAATTGTCTGCCCTTTTCCTCTGTGTTTTGTTCTTGGGAGGTAGGAAGGGTCATCAATTTTGTAAGTGAAACATTACAAAATTATGCTTAAAGTTATGGGAGGTGGGGAGGGGGGCGGTGTCATTGATTTTGTACATGATATGCAGGGGCTCACTTACTTTGAAAAGGCATAACCCCAGTGACATCTACAAGCCAACATTAAAGAAACATGGCAGTCTGTACTTACGGACACCAACTAAGTTTCTTTCGACCCCAGGACTAATTAAAACTTCAAACATGCATGAAAATAAGTATTTCTTTCAGTTTGTACTATAAGATTTGAATCAAAAAGATTATTGCACATCTGCCGTCATTATGTAACAGGGAGTATTTAGAGAATAACCAACTCGGTACAAGTGATTACGGGAAATATGCATTGGCGAGGCACTGAACATTATTTTAACGAGGGCATATTTCCCGTAATCACTCGTACCGAGTTGGTTATTCTATTTATTACCCATAATGTAATTTAAAAAGGAAGAACCACGAAATAAAAAAACACCCGGAGACAGGACTTGTGACCTTAAACAGCTGATTCGTATTCATGCGCGTATTAAACCTAACTCCTCCAGCGGTACTAACATAACTACGCTATGGAAATAGTACATCATGAAATCGCTTTAAAATACAACAAAAAATTATTATGTCTGGAATTATTAATAACATTTGTTAATATGATAAAAATGATCTCTTAAATATATCATTGAACTTAATAACAGCTAAACATTTATTTGATCAAGTCAGTGCGACTGAACATCGTTCATTCACGACTGACGTGTGTCTAGTGACGGGTGACGGTGTAGTGTTGAAACACACTCTGGCAAAACACTGTCAATTTTGGGGAAAGTCAACGGTTAAAAGTTGGGAAATCTAAAAGACAACCATCCCACGAATACATCTAGAAAAGTTTTCTGTCAAGAAACTCAACAAGTTTGAAGATTAAACAACATTTTGTTCTGTGGAAGGCGTGTTTACACGTCATTGTCTTAGTAGAGTACAGCAGTTCCAAGAAGGATAACTCTAGTCGGAATCCGAGCCAATGGGAAGAATACAATCTTTGCATCGGCTACTGGGACCAACCTCTCGAGATTGATTAGGAATGCATGGATATAAAAATCATCTTGAAGAAGAACATTTAGCACTGATTCCGGTAAGAAAGGAGCTGTTTTCTGGTTCGATGGCATGGACGCCGTGTCCGACTTACTTGTTACACTTTCTGATAACATCTTTAGTCGGTATCTTGCTGTTTCTATTTCCCCGAATTCAGTTTTAACAACAAACAGGTTTTGGGAATTCAAGGGCTGTAAAATTCTTATCACTCTTCCTATTTGGTGACCATCAACTTTAACTAGGTCAGTGACCTTGATCGGGGTTAGCCTAACGGCGGCCATGTTTGTTTACAAACAATGCAAACGATTGTTTTGGTGTTTTTTTTAAAGATTATATAATATAAAAGACTACTATTTATAACGCAATTTTATTCCAAAATTAATAACGTCTAATAAAAAGAATATTCATATTCTTTAACCTTTAATGTTTTCTTTTTTAAATCTCGGAATGTGTGATTACAGCACGTTCTAATTATCAATGAAACGGTAAAAGTTGTCAATGAACGTGGATCATGAAAAGTACTTCCGTCAACCAATCATATTTCTTCTCTGCTTAGCTGACCAATCAACGTTGAGAATCACTGAAAAGCACATGTGCAATTATCACAAAAATAATCACCTGTGTATCCTAGCCCGTATGGGCAATAAGTTGTTGTTGTACATTATTGCCGCTAACAATGTGTAATGACCAGATGCCCCAACACATGCCACACCTAGATGTGACTTCAGGCTTAGCACGTTTCGTTTTTGTTGCTATTGTCAATCCTCAAGAAATGGGAACCCGCTGACCACAATGCGAAGAGGTCACGACTTCGCACTGACAAACATTAAGCATTTTTCAGATACATTAATCATGCTATCTCAAAACATTATGCATATAGACATTTATGCATATATATTCACACTGCTTTATTAACCTATATGATTGCCATTCATTAAGTACGTATTACTAATCTATATATATTTGCATCTTAAAGAGTTATTATTTATATTTAATTAGTGTATTTGATTAATGGTGGTAGTTGGTGGGAAACACATTATTTCTTATCTACTGATCTTCACGGATGGGTTGCCACGGAAAGTGATTAATTGTTCAGTGATACATGTACAGTAAGACTTAATTGCATGCACCGTTTCAATACACAAACCACATGCTTACCTACACACTGTAGAGAGAGATAGTAATCACAACGAAGAACCACATAATGGTCTCTCGGAAAATGTTGTATTAGACAGTTGAAACAGTCATCATCATCACATTTACAGTCCACTTTGTGTTCAGTTGTCTTATCGACTGATTCTGGTGAGACAATGTCCGAATAATATACAATTATTTCCAAAGGTCAGATACTGTGTAGCCAAGATATGTATAAATTCATTGCAAGTATTTATATGACGCTAATCTCCATTCTTAATAATCATTACAACTGTTTTGTGCATTGTCTTGTCAGTCAACCAGTACCACTGTCACTATCATTAATTATTTTTGTTTAAGTTATGACATTTATGACCTTTATCGTTTATCCCTTTGACCCTGTCTGTTATCACACTAATAATCCTTAGTCAAAGACAATGATATTGTCTCCTTTATCAGTCCATTGTTGTCCCTTCGTCTGTCCATTTTGTCCAGTGGATTAATATGGAATCGTTTCCATTCTCAGCACCTTGGGGAGTTTAAACACATGATGTGAGACGCTACATGGTATCCTTCCGGGTACCCATTCACAATCGGTTCAACAGAAGCAAACTTTGAGGTAAAACCACATCTAGGACAGGACTTTATGAGACAATAAGACGGGTTGTGGACTTTTCGAACTTTACGTTGCCTTTACGTTGAGACCGATGGCCAATCTTTAAAACGTCGCCGTATCAAATTACCCTTACATTATATCACGAAACTATACACAAACAACTTAATTAAGAACTCCCTGTATTTTTTTGCAATAGGTATTCAGCGCGTACATAAAACTTCTTGTGGTGACCACGATGGAAAAATATGAGTTTTTCTGACCCGTATGATCGTTTGACTCATAAAAGACAAAATACTTATAGACAAAGTAACTGCATAACATTGTCACAAAACATTTAGGAGGCAAATTTAAAACCCCAGGTGTTGAGAAAATACAACAGTCGCACATGCGGTGACATCGCACATACAATTCATTCTCTTTAATATTGCATTTTGTTTTACACGAAGTTATATGATGAGAGGCCCGCGATATTTATATATTGAATGTTAGCATCTGAGTTTTTGGGTGTGTGTTTGAACTGATTAGATACTTCTAAAGATCAAACGTAGGTTGTTGTTTATGTGTCTATGATGGGGTAAACATGGGGAGTGTTCAATGTGCAATGCACACGTGGTGGTTTCAGAAAATATATGAACAACGCCGAAACTCTATTTACTCATCTATTTCTCAAACTAAAAGCTGTTATAGCCTTTGATTACAAAAGAATTTCAATTACAAGGAAGTATACCTTGTAGCACTAACACGAGCACCGATATGGGCGTGGTGTGTAGATGATTTGATCGGCTAATACTGCACGACAACGTAGGCGTGATAACGTTGCGAGTACAAGAACAACAATCGTGAAGTTTGAGATAAAATAGTTTGACAACAAATTTGAAGACGTCGCTATAAGAACCAACGATGACTGGAACCATGTTTAGATTGATCATAACATAATGATCTGCGTTCTTTTACAACGACCCGTGAAGATGAGGGTTAGAATTGATCTTCAGTAACCCATGCTTATCGTAAGAGACGACTAACGGAATCGGGTTGTCAGGCACGCTGACTTGGCTGACACATGTCATGGCATCCCAATTGCGTAGATCGATACTCATGATCGATACGCTGGATTGTCTTTTTCCAGACTCGATTATTTACAGACCGCAGTCATAGCTGAAATATTGCTGAGTGCGGCGTAAAACAACAAAACAAACCAAAATACCGTTGCTGATCGGTGAATATTACCAAAGCCACCAAATCATTCACAACGGACCACATGTTAAATTTTGGCTATGTAACCACGAGTTAACAGTTGACACATTGTTTCTGAAATTCTAGCTGCTTATAGGACTACAGTATTCCCTTTAACTTTGTACGGTTCAAATGTCCAATAGCTGTGAAAAAAATGCCTTTTAGGCAATGGTCAAATTACCTGTTATATTTGTCATTACACTTTCTTAGTACAGATCCTTGGGGGTGAGTAGCATTCGAAATTCCAAAACATGTTCCCGTCCTAGTCAGCCATCTAACCCACTCAGCCACCATGAAATTTACACCAAAATGGTAGCCTAGACCTCATACTTTGTGTACCACGAGTGTCAATACCATAGCGTTTACAGCACGGTGTCTTTCAGAAAGTGGTCAAGCCTCAAATATAACACGTTACATTTGCCCGCTTTCTAAAAGCAAATGTGTATTCTTCTTCGTACGTTTTAGTATTAATTCTCTATTTCAACAAACCTATTTCCTTTATCTACATTCATAAATCCGGTTTCATGCATTCATGTAAAGCCTTATGAAAAGATTGTACTCTCAACTGAAGCCTAAACCTGCCTCTAATATTTGCCTGTTTATAGAAATGTGTGTTTAATTCCTTATATAACTAAACGCGTTCCTTCCTCAATACTTCTTACCTGTTGTGTTTAACACTTGGATGTGTTTCTAGTCTGGAAGCCAGTTGCTGGTGATCTATAGCCCATTTTATGTTCTAATGTCCTAAATACTTTATGATTTTAGGTTACCTGCTAGTTTTATATCTCTAACTGTGATATTCTAGTTGTATTACTGTCCTTTGGCGACAGATTTAAAATATAAAATTATAAAGCATTTACTGTTTTAATCACGATATGGCTGAAATATTGCCAAGTGACTTTCAATTTTAACTCACTCACTCAAGTCTGAATGCAGAGTGACCCGTACACTCCCTAAGGCCTAGTTATCACCTCCGTGATATTCCAGAAATGTGCTACAAGTGGCGTAAAGCATTACCAGCCACACGCACGCACGCACTCTCACTCACCCACTCACTCACTCACTTCCACCTCCACTCACTCCTCACTACTCACCCACTCACTCACACCCACCCACTCACCCACCCACCCACCCACTCCACTCACTCACTCACTCACTCACCTCCACTCACTCACTCACTCACCCACTCACTCAAGAGAGAATGTAACAATCTGACAAGCCACTCTATTAAACAGGGACACAGTTTGACCGATTAGTCGTGCAAGGGTCCCTAAGGGTCCTCAAGTAAGATTCACCCACCCCCAACCTGATTATGAGTAATTTGAGTAATTTTTCTGACTTACAAAATATAATGGTTAATACGTAATTTCTTAATGATTTTCACCAGAACTTATGCAATGTGACCTGTAGTTGCGTAAGTTAGACCTTTATGACAAACAACAAGCTGACAATATAATCTGATGTCTAGACGGAGTAATAAACGCAGGTTGTGTCCACACCCACAGAGCTATTACGCTTTCAACAAATGTCTTTTCTCATAATACTACTTTCCTTTGATGTCTGTTATATCCGAATCTTTCCATTGTTGACTTAAATTGTTCAGTGTTGTCTGTCCACTTTCGAAGAATTCTCTATGGTTCATCAATATCCTATTTTTGTATCTTATGTAACACTCAGCTTTAATCCATGTGGAGGTAATATTAAATCAAGTTGGCTCCAGATGAACCAGTGATAGATATAATGAGCATCAGTCTACGCCGTAGGATGAGGAAGCATTCAACTCCAGGCACCGCGTCTGATACAATACGAAGAGTGTAGTGAGTTACTTGGGGCCTGTTCTTTCCATTTCATCTCGTCACGATATGGCTGAAATATTGCCGATGTGACGATAAATATTAACACACCTACCTCTTTCCATTTCAACGGGGACAATTGTATTTATCTCTTTCTTTGATTGCTATTATTGTCAAAATGACAAATGACGTTTTCAGATGCTACGACTTCTTATTTCCAATATTGAACCCTCTGCATACCCTGTCTTCATTTGAAAAATATAATTCATGATGTTCGAATGATGAAACGATGAACGTGGTTGCGGTTAGAAAGACTGATTACGATAAATAATATGATTTTTTAGTGAAGGTATTTCTCATCCCCAACAACCATGGGATCAAAGGGGGTCCCGTAATCTCCTAAAGCCCACACCAATTCACTTTTTGTTTATGTCTCGACAGCAACTGATCTAAATCATATTCAATCAGGTTCTCAGTCACCCTAAGGGGCAGTGGGGTAGCCTAATGGTTAAAACGTTTGCTCGTCACGCCGAACACCCGGGTTCGATTCCCCACATGGGTACAATGTGTGAAATCCCATTCTGATGTCCCCCGCCGCGATATTGCTGGAGAATTGCTAAAAGCGGCGTAAAAGTAAACTCACTCACCGTAGGAGACAAATAATTAAGACTTTTTAGCTATAACCACATTGAGCATCTAGTCACCTTTTTGCAAGGCTGATAGAAGGTAAGGTGGGATAAACTGGTGTGTAACGCCGCGTTAATGAATATTGGCAAAACCTTGTACTAGTCATCCCAAATGTCGGCTGTAAGTAGTGCTAGTCTACTGGATTGATTGGTTGGTTGGTTTGTTGTTGAACTCGCACTCTGTAAATAATCAAGTCTAGACCAGATAATCCAGTGACCAACAGCAATTGGGATATGATGACATGTGTCAACCAAGTCAGCAAGCCTGACCACTTGATTCCGTTAGTCGCCTTTTACGACAAGCATATGTTGCCTAATACCACCTTTTAACCCTGATCTTCACAGGTAGCTATGCCATGAATCAAGATTTCCTAACGTGGACACTCTGCGTGACCCTGGGCCGACGAGGTGAGTGTTGGCTTTATCCCCTTTAATGCCGAGCGCGAGCACAAGTACTATCTTAAATTTTCGTTTGGAATAATAGGCGGCTGTCAGTCAAACCAACGACTAGGCTCTCCGGGAAGAGAATCTATACACACTAGACTAGCTGTTGGGGTTCAAATAACAAACAACACCGGATGCGGGGAAGCTCTTTCCTGCAACATGTCCATCCGGGTTATGTGATAAACGGTGATAACAGTTCAAAGCTCTCCCATATTGTATGCCAACCAATGATAAATAACGATGTCCTTCCGCGTGATAAACGGTGATTACAGTTCGAAGCCTCCATATTGTATGCGTTCAATAAGAAATAACGATGTCCTTCCGGGTGATAAACGGTGATAACAGTTCGAAGTATCCAACCAATGATAAATAACGGTATATAAACGGTGATTGTACGAAACCAATTGTATGCCAATATTAAGAAATAACGATGATCCCTTCCGGGTGATAAACGGTGATAACAGTTCAAACTTCCAAGCTCCCATATTGTATGCCAACCAATAAGAAATAACTATGTCCTTCCGGGTGATAAACGGGGATAACAGTTCGAAGCACCATTCCCATGTTGTATGCCAACCAATGATAAAATAACGATGTCCCTCTGGGTTGCGTGATAAACGGTGATAACCGTTCAAAGAACCCATATTGTATGTCATCCAATAATAAATAATGATGTCCCTTGGGATTGCGTGTGATAAACGGTGATAACCGTTTAAAGCTCCCATATTGTATGTCAACCAATAATAAATAATGATGTCCCTTGGGATTGCGTGTGATAAACGGTGATAACAGTTCGAAGCTCCATTTTGCATGTCAACCAATAAAGCATCAGGGGTTATCCATACACATATTAAACAAACTGTTTCACGGTTAGGTGTTATAAGACTCACGTCAACCTGAAAATGCTTCTTTGGTAAGAGTTTGATCTGCACAGTTACTCTCAAGGGAACCAAGGGCAACCAATAAACGGGACATAAATGACCGTGCTGTTTCCCACGAGAACCAACTGAGTCGTAGATAGAGTTGAACATGATCAATGCAGTTACGCTACGTTGCCTGATGTCGATATTATCAAGTGTTTTCGGATTTGTATTTGTGTCATTATTTTGACAAAATCCATTTCCTTACGATCTAATTGGTAAACTTGTGCTAACTGACAAATAATTTCTTGTTCCCTTGGTTTAGTTCTCAAGTCAGCTTAAGAGTGCTCGTTAAGTATACTAGATCAATGTGTAAAATCACATTCTTTTAATGACGCTTTCATCGATTAACAATGCCAATCATTGTCAGTACCAAATCAATGAAGAAGTTAACGAGACGGATCAGATGCAGTTATTTGAAAATGCGTTAATTGGCTGTATCGACATTAACGCGATTGTATATGATGCTATATAATTACAGGTAACTTCTCCATTGTTGGTAATAGCAAACCTTCGTCAACAACTTAAATATGAGCCTAACTATCGGGACTACAACTTAAAATCATTTTGGATGCTGTGGAAACACATGTCAAAAATAGTCATCAGAAGATGACAAATCCACCGGCCCCTACAGCTATGAAAAAACAAATCATCTGACAGTTACTTAAAGTCCAAATTGTTTCCATGGTAACCATGACAAATATAAATGCCCCAAATCCGCAATAGCAAGAGGAACCACTTTGGGATCTGCTTGATATATCTGCTAAGTTCTGCTTGGTAGATATTGAGTGGTTTATGTGTTATGCTCCGGAAACGAAATCCACCTCTTTTGAGACTAAGTAAAAATCGTTTCCATGGAAATCGTGAAAAATAAAAATGCCAAAATCTGTAAATAGCGAAAGGCACCCACTTTAGGTTCTGTTTCATATATTAACCAATTTTGTTGAAACATGTTGAACGGTTTTGAGTTATGCTCCGAAATGAAATGATTACGGACGGACCGACGGACGGACGGACAGACGGACAAGGCGTAGACTATATCCCCTCCCCGCCAAAAGAGAAGATGAACCCGTAGAATGTCTTTCAGCGTGGGTTAAGTCTGTGCGTGATGTTGTCATTGGCAGAATGCATAAACTCAAAAGAGGAAAAAAAGAATTGGCATAAACCCATTCTGTCCCAGTCTGGCTGCCCTGCATGAGGTTGTAGTTATTCCAACTGACAAGGCCTCAAATAACATATCCATTTTATATAAACATCATTGCATAAATTGTTTGATTAAAGAGCATGCTATACGTGACATATCAAATAATGGCACATATAAGGCCAGTATGTTTTTGCTAGTCTGATATAAGGTAAGGTGGGTAAACTGCGTAATATAACGCCGCGTTCATGGATATTACAAGGTTTGTGCTAGTCAGCCCAAATGCCGGTTGTATATAGAGGTTATTAACGAGGTTCAATAGATAACATTTATCTTATTAACGAGTTGTTTCAAAACGTATTTAACGAGCGTTGAAAAGCGAGTTAAATATTGCCTTTGAAACAACGAGTTGTAAGATAAATGGTATCTGACAGACACGAGTACAGTAATCTGTTTCTTACACACCATAAAATCGCAATTCATTTTATGGTCGAATAGATTCAAATTTCATGTTTTCTCATCGTAGGTGCGCAATAATACATAACACAACGTTTATGAATGAGTGACGTCACTTGGCTTCCTAATCACTACTCATCCCCATGGTGACCTCTCCACAAAAGGTTTCTGCCAACTCTTCGCATCATCAAGCCAATAGTGATAATGATAACTAGATAAGATCACAGAAAATTTATTGAACCCTCTTAAACGATGATGTTACCATTCAAATGTGGATGATTTTAATTCTTGCAAGCGTAAAATATTTGAGCGGGAGTGACGCCATC
Organism: Haliotis rubra; assembly: GCF_003918875.1. NCBI lineage: Eukaryota > Metazoa > Mollusca > Gastropoda > Lepetellida > Haliotidae > Haliotis > Haliotis rubra. The sequence goes on from NW_025767441.1 coordinate 546,674, forward strand.
GTTATCGCTTGGTGGTTATCGTCATCGGAATGTTGTTTTGGATATCTCTGCACATTGGGGATCTGTACTTGTGTACCAGTTTACGTTCAATGTTCTCCCATCGACCGGAGCCAAAAGTTTTGAGTGTGTGTAATTAGGTGCACCTAGTGTGTGCTTGAATGTGACATTGCTGAGGTTACGTTCACTGTCAATGGGGACTACTCTTCTCCGCCACATCCTTCCTGTTTTCCGAGCCAGAAACTGCCACTTGAAATGTAATGGAATTTACGGAGTTTTCAGTATGAAATGTGAGTTGATTACATCCTGTAAGTTATCGAGACATAAACTTTTCATTATCATGCGTCGGAGGAATATCTTGAGCAATGACTTATGTGTAGATCAACCGTTCCTGTAGATGTTCGATTGAACAGAAAGGACATGTGCCGCCATTTGCACTCATGAAGCCTTGCAAAACGTACCATGTTGTACATTGTTTCAACGAGTGTGTTTTGGTTCAGATTGTCATGAGTGAATTTGATAACATTGGAATCACATAGTATCTCGGAGCTGGAAGTGGGTCTCCATCATGTGTATCAGTGAAAAATGTCATCTTCATCAATGCATCAAAGAAACAACAAGGCAAATTGATCTCTCGACAGGCACTGACGTTATCGTGTCAGGTATTTTTGCAAGACGACACATGACACTTGTCGCATCTCTCCAGTAAAAGTACCAGTGTTGTACATTTTGAATATTTGAAATGGAATCAAGGACTTTATCTCTAACGGTGATTTTCACAGATTGTTGGAGCCGTTTTGAATTCATGACTAGAAATCAAAAGTTTTAATAAAAGGAATTAGAAAATAAATAGATTTGTGTTATATTTATTCTACTTGTGACTCATTGTATAAATACCTGTTTATGTTGCAATCGCGAAAATAACAGGTAGGTGTAAAGGGGTATTTTTTGCACGAGTAACAGGTTTCTGTTCGATTGAAGCACGAGTAACTTATCAATGAATTTTGATCAGGAAAGTAGTCCGTCATACCCTGACCCTCTAGGTCATCACCATGGAGTAGCCAATCATGGATTAGAAATCGATCTCACACATATGTGTGATACCAGTTTTCTGACGTGGGTTTCTACCCACGGGTGTGTAAGAAAAATGCGAACCTACTGGTTGATTGGCTTTTTTGCTTAACTCCGCACTCAGCAATAGTCCAGCTATATGGCGGTGGTCTGTAAATAATCAAGTCTGGACCAGACAAACCTGTGACCAACATCATGAGCATCAATCTACGCAATTGGGATACGATGACATGTGTCAACTAAGTCAGCGAGCCTGACCATCCGATCCCGTTAGTCGCCTCTTACGACAAGCATGGGTTACTGAAGATCAATTCTAACCCTCATCTTCACGGGTAGTTAAAAGAATGCAGATCATATTGTTCGAATCAATCTAAACGTTGTCAATCATCGTTTTTTCCTTCAAGCGACAAGCATATGTTGCTGAAGACCAATTTTAACCCTGATCTTCACAGACGACGACATTTGCTTCATTCAACGTTTGGTCTGAATGTTAATCTCTCTAATCCCTCTCTCTCTCTCTCTCTCTCTCTCTCTCTCTCTCTCTCTGTCTCTCTGTCTCTCTCTCTGTGTGTGTGTGTGTGTGTGTGTGTTTACCTACCTGTATCTACCTTCCGAGGTTCAAGTCAATGTGTCAAAATGAAAGCAAATGTCAATGTCATTTCCGACATTTACAGAGAAGCCAATATGTGGAATGTTGGACTTTCTCATTCATAACATTTTGTGGAATTTAGGGTAAAACATTTCGTCAAGAAATAGGCATCCCCATGGGCACTCGATTGTGCTTCCATCCTTGAGGATCTGTTTCATACATATGAATCAGAATTTCTGCTTGAGTTGGCAAAATCCAAACAAGGTCATTTGACCAAGACGTGTAACTTAATCTATACGAGGTGTTCGGGAAAGAGACGATAGTTACTACCGAGGAGCCAGCTCAAACACATGCATATGCGGGTCAGTTTTACTCTCGAAAATGCCCCTGCCTTAATTACGACAAATAGCTATCCAATTCTATGGATCCTATGTGTTCGTGAACTACAAGACTGACCAGCACCATGTCTATGTGGCATACTGTTTTCCTTATAAGCTTGCTACAATTGGTCAAGGAATTTACTTTGTCTTGATAAAGTCCGGGTTATAGATGATCCATAGCAACCTTTGATGAGGGTAAGATACGTGTCAATGGGTCGGGGTCAGTGTACATTGCATTTTAAGACATCTGGGCGGCCCTTTTCACAAAGCTCATAACCTTTCTCGTAGCATTCGTACCTCCTATGTTACACAACATAACAAAATGGAAATAGGATTAGCAAACAGGCCATATGGCCTATGTCAATGCTTCTCCGCATACAGTTCGTTATATCTTGATATAATTCTATGGAGCAGACATTAGGACATTAATAAATGAATCAAAACAAAATACAAATGAATAAAATAAAATAAAATAAAGAACAAGATACCAAGTGCAGTTTATGTTTATAGGTTGTTACTTGAATTCCGTAAAGCGGTTAGTTTCAGTTATGTAATTCTGAACCGATTTTATAAGGTTTTCATTGTCTAAAGGAGATGAACTCGTCATTGCCGTGAAGTATAGTATATATGCTGAGGTGGTTAAGGACAAAGCAGTATTTGTCAAGTCTAAACTGGGAATAGCGGTGACATGACAGAAAAAATGGATAGCATCTTCTCTGTTATGGCCACATGAACAAGTGGGATCATCAATCAGGTATCTGTCAAATAAGTGTGCTTTTAAATCACTACAACCTAGCCTAATTCTGATAGGATCACTTGGTATTGTCGCTGGCCATAACTAGCCATGTATGTAAAATTTGAAGAAATCTGAATGTCTGTGGAAATCAATTGTTTAAACCCTAGATAGGGAATCTACATTTCTAATATTGATGTCAAGTGCATTCCATACTTTAACAACAGAAGGCAGGAAAGATCGGTTATACTGGGATAAGCGCCCCCGCATTTGTCTGAAAGTCGTTGGAGTTACGAAGGTTGTATCTTGTTATGCTGGAGATACTAGGGTGGGACCCATAAAGATAGGTATTTAGGAGTCAGCCCATTGACCATTTTGTAATATATACATAATTTATGGTAATGTCGCCTGTCAGACAGTGAGCAATAACCCGTTTCCCTGTAAAGCTTTTCGTGACTGGTTCCTCGTACTGCTCCACATATTGTTCAAAAAGGATCCAAGTGTAGGTTTTTACTTGTTGTTTGTTACAAATTATCCCAAAATGTTATCGCAGTAGTCAAATAATATGGGTAAGATAACAGATTTTGTACATAATTTCAAGCGTTCTTCGATTTAACCTGTATTTTAGACTACGCAAGCAATTAATTAGTGGGCCTTCCACTTTTACGGACAAGATAATCAATATGTTTGTGCCATTTTCTATCTTCCTGAAAAACCAGCCCTAGGTGTTTATGATCACTTACTTCAGGTATAAGAACATCATTCATTCGAGGAGGTAATTTAGGACTAGAATTAATTTTAGTCGAAAATAGCATGGCTTCACAGTTTTGGTAGGACTAGATTTCACTTGCCATTTATCAGCCCAGTCTGTTATACGTTTTAAGTCACTATTCAGTATAGAGGTTGAGAATTCAGGGTCTTCAATGAATTTCATATTAGGCGGTATCATCAGCAAAAGTTTAATATTACTCGTTATCCCGTGAGTCAAGTGATTCATATGAACGAGAAATAACAGAGGTCCCAAAACTGAGCCCTCAGGGAACTCCAGCTGGGAACAGGTTTAAGAGTAATTTGACATGTAGGCATCAATTACTACAGCTTGTTTCCTATTACTAAGGTGGTAGCTCCCAAACCAATCCAAAAGATTACCGCTTATCCCTGTTGACTTTAATTTTACTAGTAAACCCTCGTGCCAAACACGATCAAATGCTTTGCTAATATCACAGAATATACTGCCGCAATACTCCTTTCCATCATCCAAGGCTTTGGAAATCACATGGTATAATTCAGCTAACTGATAAACAGTTGAATCTCCAGGTTTGAATCCTG